>NC_136971.1:4582500-4800000 GCF_032717465.1 Coenobita brevimanus | reverse complement strand
GGTGTGCAACATGATGTGGGACGCCATCTGTTGATGCCTGGCAGCACTACTGGGCCACCCAACGTGAATAGTATCTGAAAATCAGTCGGAAAAATATGACTGGTATAAGAGCTGTATATGAGTACCATACATATGAAACCGTAATTTTGTCAGTTGTGCTATTGTACTTTTCGTTTTATGGCTTCAAATAATAAACAATAAGCAAAAGGAAGAGTATATATATATATATATATATATATATATATATATATATATATATATATATATATATATATATATATATATATATATATATATCTATATATATATATATCTATATATATATATATGTGTGTGTGTGTGTGTGTGTAAAGTAATGGGCTTAACGAATTGGGCCACAGGTTAAATCACTGAAGCAAATAAACAAATGTACACAAACCACAACTAAAAATTGCTTTAAACCAATACATAGCAGAAAGAGCAACCTCATCTTTATACGCAACTTTAAGAACGCCAAAAACTCACTCACCTTCGCAGTCTTCTACCGGAGCGAAGAGGAAGGTGAAGATGGTAATGAAGACGATGTTGAAGATGGCTGTGAGGATGGGGGGTGCACAAAAAAGGTATAGTGGTGGTGCTAAAAAAGTTGGTCATGGGATGGCTCTCAAGGCAGGAGGAGGTGGTGGGTGCCAGGTGAAGGTGGGCAAGTGGCATTTCACTGGGGGTACCCAAGGTGAAAGGTGGAGGATTCCTGTGTCCGGGGGGAAGGAGAGAGGGGTTTGTGTGTGTGTGTGTGTGTGTGTGTGTGTGTGTGTGTGAGTGTGAGGGATGGGAACGCTCGCAATCCAAGGTTTTGTGTACACTTTTTTGTCTATAATCTCCTTGTACAGTTAGCCTTTGCTTCCTCGTGGCCATGTGTGAAGTGGGAAATTGTATGTACCGGGTATGTTTTTATGTGTTTATATGTAACTGCAGGCTCTGTGTATTTTAGTCAAGGTTTTGTGTGCCCCTTTTTACCTGTAATATGTTCATAAAGTTTGTTTCTTCATATCTGTTTCTCATCACTTAACTCGCCCACCACAGTGACGTCTTGTTTTATTCTTGCTACCGTCTGGCGATTATACCAAGCCAAGGTGTGGCTTCCTGGTTTTGGAGGGGTGAGTCATAGTTTTCATTCACCCCTTCGCGCAAAAGTTCTCCCGTAAAAGCTGCATAGAATCGTATGAAAAGCAAACGCAGACAAGACATGCATCGTGCTGAATGACTTGAATGCAGCCAAAATTTGATGATGAAAGCAATACGTGAAGGTACGTTGACGCCTACACGCCTTAATGTTACTGGTAATAAGAGTGTCTCAGAGCACTTAACTTCACTCTTCTCACAAGAACTGGCCTTTTTACACATTACTGAGGAGAATGAGGAAGCATGAGAGGAGGGAGTCGAGAAAAGGTGGGAGAATAATTTGGAAGAGGGACAAGAAGATGTGAAAGAATACATTAGCTTTTTTATAGCTCGCGAGAATGAGGACAGAGCAAGAAATGAGAGAGACGGTAGGAGGTGATAAAATAACCTGAAAGAGAAACCAGATGAGGTGTAAGAATACACTAGCTCTCTGATATCTAGCGAGAGTGAGAACAGGGCAACGAGTGAAAGAGACACACGTTCACATGCAAGTATAACCACACGAGCGCTAATACCCACCGTCCACGTTAAACACATGCAAAGGCTGCCGTATTCAGGAGTGGAGTATCAGCAGGGGTGTTGTTCTGTTGTCGATGGGTCTTGTGGAAGCTCAGTAAAGAATGTTTTTAACGAAATTCAAGTGAAGTTGTTCGATGCACCATTCTAGGATTGATCTTTCATCTTTCCGACAGCAGACGACTTCTAACCACTTGATTCCAAGCACCATCACCACAACTCCTCCTCCCACCTTCAAAGTCCCTCGCATAAACCCTTTTCATCACCATAGTTATTTTTTCTTCGATGGGACAGTTTTGTGGGGTTCTGGCCTTTGGTTCCCTCATCCTTTGCATAAAAAAAAAAATCACACTCAGTCATGATTAAGGTTAGGGAATGAATTTGGTTTCGGTGCGGGGGAAGCTTTTAGGGTGCGTCCGAGTTCTAGCCGCCATGCAGCCAGTGTGTATGCATTAGACAGATAGGGAGTCCATCACGATATCAAAATACATTAGTGTGATGAGGAAGCAAGCAAGGGATTCCGTGTTATGAGATCTGTGCATTCGGAGTGGTGGATGCAGGTGGGATGAGAGAAACGAGAGAGAGAGAGAGAGAGAGAGAGAGAGAGAGAGAGAGAGAGAGAGAGAGAGAGAGAGAGAGAGAGAGAGAGAGAGTTGTTAGAAATAAAAATCAAAACTGTGGGTAGGGAAGGACAGAGGAGGGAAGGAGGGAGGAAGGAAGTAATTGAAGGATGGGGAGAGGTAAGGAGGAGGGAGATGAGTCTGGGTGAAATGTGAGTAGGAGTGAGGAAAGAGGAAAGGGAGGAAGGAAGATGTAGGTGGGTGAGGTAATGTGAGGGGGAGGAGAGGAAAGAAACTCAGAACCTGTTTACGAAATGCGAGCAGAGAAGGTCAGAGGAGTTGGGGGGGGGAGGAGGATAGGGAAGGAGGGGGTCAGAGAAGAGGTCACGTGCAGGGGGGTAGAGGAAGGAGGGTGGGGGATGGAAGAGAAGGGTTTAGCAAGAGGGGAAGGGGACAGAGGACGGGAGGGAGTAAAAAAGTGGTTAGGTTGCATTATATGGGGAGAAGGGAAATGGGGAGGTCAGGGAAGAGGTTGTATAGGGGTATGGGAGGGAAGGAAGAGTCTGAGACGGGGTCAGTTGAGGGGGTACGGGAAGGAAGGGGAAGGGGGATGAGGGGGTTAGCTGAAGAGAGAGAGGGGAGGGGAAAGGGGGAGGTCAGTTGAGGGGTCAGCTGAGGAGGGAGTTAAGAGTGTGGGATGAGCGGAAAAGGTGAGTGTGGGGTCAAGCAGACGGGTTGCGTGAACTTTATGAGCCGGTAACAATAGTGTGTGTGTATGTGTGCCTGTGTGCGGACACATGATACCTGAGAAGCGTGAGCGCGATGAATATAGATAGAGAAATAGATACAGTTGGTTGATAGATGGATGGATGGATAGACTGGTAGATAGGTAGATGGAGGAAGAGAAGGCTGGATAGATGGACTGGTAGACGGGTAGGATACGTCAGCTTTATCAGTTTGCTGTGTCTACCACATTTGAGAATAACATTCGCAGCAGTTCAAGTGAATTGTCATGAAAATACGTTTTCCGCATGTCCATGCAATAAAACACACACACACACACACATACACACACACACACACACACACACACACACACACACACACACACATTAATAGATTATCATAACACAGAAATGGTTGACAAATGTTATACCTAAGCTTTCCAGATCAAAAAGACTGTCATAAGGAAATAAGACTGCATAAATATTTTAGGAATAGAATTAAAAATAATTCGACAAATTGAAGAGGATAACCATTTCTTTCTTGTGTTTTTTTCTCTGTCTACTAATACTGCCAGAAGAGGTTTTTCAGCGTTGCAGATACACTCAGAACTAGAGGAGTTGATTAATTTATACCCCTCATTTACCTCATTACTGTAGTCCTTTCCTTAGTTAAATAAGTTGGATAATATTCACGATTCATTAACTCTCCTCATTACTGTTGTCCTGTTGTAAGTTGAATAAAATCGTCTGGCAATACGGAGGACAGTATAGTAAATAGTCTGGGGGTTAAGCCTGTCTTCCCACGCTCCTGGTCAGGTGATGGAGCAGGTGGCGGGTGTGTGCAGGTGTGGGCGGGAGGGAAAGGAGGGATTGGGGGGTCGGTGATGGGGGAGTGGAAGCAGGTGTGTGTGTGTGTGTGTGTGTGAGAGAGAGAGAGAGAGAGAGAGAGAGAGAGAGAGAGAAGGGAAAGGAGGAGGGAAAGAATAAATTAAGATAGAATTGGACGTAGAGAAATAAAGGAGCGATGTAATCAAGGAATGAGAGAGGGGACAATGATAGAAAGGGACGAGAAGAGGGAGCCGAGGAGATGAGATGAGAGACGAGATGAGACAAGGAGGAGGAGGGAAGTAGCAGGAAATGGAGAAGGAAAATAAAGGTAAAAGATGAGGCATTATGGGTATTGAGAGACGGTAGACAGACAGACAGACAGAGACAGACAGACATTTGGAGGCAGAGATAGACGGAGGCAGACAAAGATAGGCAAGCAGAATCAGACAGAGAGACAGAATCAAGCAGACGGGCAAGTGGAGGCAGGCAAAGGAAGACGCAGAAAGAGGCTGGCAGAAGCAGAGTCAAATGAAGACACACACAAACAAATACAAACACAAGCAGACAGGCCAAGACATACACAAGCATAAACACAAACAGAGACACAGACATATAGACTCAGACACTTGCAAAGACAGACAACAGACATAGACAGCGCAGCAGATACAGAGAGGGAGAAGACATGGATGAGAAAGGAGAGCGGCTTGCATAATAATTTAACGATGAACATAACAGAAGGAAGGAACCGCAGGATAAGAAGCACAAGAAAGATGAAAGAAAGACGGCAGCGAGAAGAAGAATCCTGACTGAAGTTGCAATTACAGATAAAGATGAAATAAAACAAAATGCAGGACAGAAAAAGGAATTGGAGATAAAAGAAAAATGAGAAAGATGACGACTGCAGATGCGGTCACAGATAAGGCTGGAATAAAAGGGAATGAGGAAAAAAAGGAAGGGGAAAAAAAATAGGTAAGGAGATGAAGATGGTGAGTGAAGATAGAAAAGATAGTGAATGGAGGATGTGTTCACAATTGGTATTTTATTAAAACTAGGCAGTGGAACAAAACAAGGGAAAAAGGAATGATGATGGAAACACACACACACACACACACACACACACACACACACACACACACACACACACACACACACACACACACACACACACACACACACACACACTCTCTCTCTCTCTCTCTCTCTCTCTCTCTCTCTCTCTCTCTAAGTGGGAGTAATAAAGTTGAGAGCAATAAGATAGTGGAAGAGGAGGGGTTAATAGGCTCTTACAGAACGTAATAAAGTAAATGAGAACGTAAGAGATATATTATAAAACGAGAGGGGGTGTATCAGAGAACGTTAGAGGGCGATTATAGAACGTAAGAAGCTTTATGGATGTATTATAGGACGTTAACTAAAATCGAATTGTAGAACGTAAAGACAACGTATTTCATTAACTAGGCGTATTACAGAGAAGGGCGTATTACAAATGAGAGGACGATTACAGAAGACGGAGTGACGAAGAACATAAGTGAACGTAATATATAGAAGGGAAGAGGGTGTATTATAGAACGTATCATAGAACGAAGGCCGTATTTTAAAACGTGAGAGAGTGTTGTATAGAACGTGACAGTGTATAATAGAGTGTAAGATTGCGTACCAAAGCGTAAGAGGGCGTATGATAGCCTAAACCTAGAGGAACGGATTATGGAAAGTAAGGGCCGTATTATAGAACGTAAGAGAACGTATTAAGACAAAGTGGGCGTGTTATTGAACGTACACCCACCTCTCACGTTTATCCATCCTCCTGCCTTCTCGTTCCTTCTCGCTCCTTCTCGCTCCAGCCGTTCCTTCAGCAGCTTGTGGAGAGAGAGAGAGAGTATGGGGAGGTCAGAAACGAGCCACTAATTTTCCATTTTTGGTTATGCTTTTTTTTTTTTTTTTTTTTTTCCCCACAGGCTCCTCTGGCTCACTCCGAGCTGAGTGAAAGCGTCTGGAGTTACCTGGATTAGAGTACTAGAGTTGCCCCGACCATGAAAGGGTTAATGGTGGCAGTATTAACACTCCCTAGCTTTCTTTACTCACCCCCAGAAGAATAAAATCGTCTGCCCCTAGTTAGAAAAAAAAATTCTAGAGAAGACAGCCACGAGCGAGTTAGTACCCTCTTGTATCTATTTATAACTCTTTTACCATCAACAAAATTGGCATCGGTAACGCACAAGAGGGTATCAAGGTACGGTATGAGGACAAATCGCTGAGGAAGACGCTCTGCGTAACTCCCTTAGCCAAAGACCAAGTGAACCACACCGTCATTGTTGGCCTCGTCACTACCATCGCAGTCATCTTCGTCTGCATCAGTGTCATCATTATTTTTGTTTCCTGTTTTCGCTATCGCTGTCTTCATTATCATCATCGTCATCGTTATCATCATTAAAATCATTATCTGTTTTGTTGTCATCGTTATCGTCGCCACCGTAATCATCCCTGCCCTATCCCCACTCTTTTGCGGTGACTGATATCTTCTCTCTCTTGCCTCATTTCTGTCTCCTTATCTTTCTCTTCCATTTTTCGTTCCTCTTACTTCATCCACTTGTTCTACACCTTATCTGTTTTTTCCCATCTGCTTATTTTTCACATCCAGTTTCTTCTTTCCTTCTTCTCATCGTCTTTCCTCCACCTTTCACCTCACCTCATTTCCCTCTCCTCCATTCCCACTACTCAACGCTCACGGACATACTCATTCTCTTTATGTTCCTTTTATCGCCTTCACCTCTTCCACTTCCCCTTATCCTCCTCCTTCCTCTTTTTTCACCTTCCTTCTGCCTTGTTTTTTACCGTATATTATTTCTTTCTCCTCCTCCTCCTCCTCCTCCTCCCCCCTCCTCCTCCTCCTCCTCCTCCTCCCCGGCACCCCAGGTAATATCCATCCCCTTAGTTTTTGCTTCTGTCTCCTTCAGCACTTCCAATTTCCCTCCTTCCTCTCCCCATCCTCATCCTCATCCCCCTCTTCATGACACTCGAGGTCATTTATCCTCCCTTCAGTTTTTGCCTCTACCTCCTTCAGCTTCCTCCTCCTGCCTCTTTCCTACTCCTCTTTTTGCTCTTCATCTTCCATTTCCATCTAGCCTTGCTCCTCCTCTTTTTTTTTTTCCCCCTACCTCAGTTTTCCTTCTGCTTTCCCGTCTTCCCCTTCTTCCATCTTCCTTCTCTTCCCCTTCTTCCTTCTCCTCTTCCCCCTCTCATCGCCCTCCATTTTCATCTCTCCCCCCTCCCTCCATCCTTCTTCTCACTACTCTCTCCTCCATCTCACTTCACACTCCTTCATCATCTCACCTCACACACTTTTTCCTCCTTGCACCCAAGGTCATACTCTCTCAATTTTTGACTCTGTATCCATCACCTCCTCCATTTCCCTATCTTCTTTTCCTCCTGTCCTCCTCTTTTTTCCTCTGTATTTCTTCCCTTCGTCTTCCCCTCGTCTTTCTTTTATACGTCTCTATCTTTCCCTCCCTCTATCTCCTCCTCCACCATCTCCTACTGCTACTCCTTTCCATTCTCCTCCTCAGCATTGTCTTCCTCCTTCTCCGTTTCCTCCTCCTCCATTTCCTTCTCCTCCCACGCCTGAACTCCTCTTAGCTCTCGACGTCACCCATCCCGTCTTTCTTACCTTTTCCTTTTATTCTCTTTCCTCCTCTTCCTCTCCCTCCGTCTCATCATTTTCTTATATATCCACCTCCTCCCAATTCCTTCTACCTCCTCTTCATCTTCCTCTGTCTCCTCTTTGTCTTCATCTATCTCCTCTTTGTCTTCATCTATCTCCTCGTCTTCATTGATCTCCTCGTCGTCTTCTACCAACTCGTCGTCTTCCTCAACCACTTTCTCGTCTTCCTTTACCATCTCATCTTCTTCCTCTACTCTCAGTCCTTGTCTTCCTTTACCTCCTTCTCGTCTTCCTTTATCATCTCTTCGTCTTCCTCTGTCCCCTTCTTGTCTTCCCCTTCCTCCTTCTCGTCTTCCTCCACCTTCTCCCCATGCCTTCTACCTCCTCCTCGTCTTTACCTCCTCTTCCGCAGCTTCCCTCGTCTTCCCAGCCCCCGAGGCCATATCCCTGCCCTTCGTTTTTGCCGTCGTGTTCATGGTGTTACCGGGCTTCCGTGCTGCTGTTTTGGCCACACTTAGGCGTGGCTGTAGTTGAGGCAGTGGTGATTATTTTTATAGTTCTGTGTATCATAATTTTCTGTTGCTTGATCGTACAGGTAGTTGTAGTATTTGTGAAATTAATTATTGTTTTAATAATGTAATGGATTTTAATATACAGTATGCCTTAGAAGTTGTTAGTTTAAGTGTCTGTTGTATGCTGTGCCTACATTTTTTTTTCCCGACACTGGGCCTGGAGTGGATGTCTGCTCAGCATTCCGACTTGTCACACAGTGAGTTACTGAAATGAACCATTACTAACTGTTTCAACGTAATCTTTCACAGATATAATTCTCTCTCTCTCTCTCTCTCTCTCTCTCTCTCTCTCTCTCTCTCTCTCTCTCTCTCTCTCTCTCTCTCTCTCATTATTTCTCCGTCATATCATCTCTCGTCCTGTTCAATCTGTTCAGCACTCCGCCTCCTATTCTTTTCCCCATGTCATTTGCAAATCTAACTGGAAAGTAAAGAAACTCCTCGTGGAATGCAAGGTTATAGCTACATGAGAGCGTATTTATCCAGGTTCCAGTGGGTTTCGTCTCGGTTCATAATTCCTGGATGATTTTACGTTCTTCGTCCGTAGTTGTCGTTTTTTAGTTACATTTATTCTTTGTCACTACGAGATTATATTATTTTACTCCCGCTTTTGCCAGATGATATTTATTTAACTTAAGTGAGCACCTTAGTATTTAAAAGGGTTGATGAAGGCCATGTCTAACTCTCCTTCCAGCTCGAAATCGACTCTCATCAGTTTCATAAAATCGTCCTAAGCAAGAATATTAATCACGGTGTCTGCTTAATGTGATTTTGCATCCAGTTATCGGTCCGTCACGTTGCATTACACACTTATAACCATTTTCCTTTTGGTACCAAAGATTTTAATACCTAAGAAGGATAAGTGAGAGTGTGTACAGGACCTTTCCATCATTTTTTGTTCCCTGCAGCACCAGTTCTTACGTAAAGGATGGAGTAGTACGTCATTTTATTATTGAAATGAGGGGAGAGAGAATATATTTTTATTTTGAGGAACACAAGAGTGAAAGGAAGGACGGTATTTGTTAAGGAAGGGATGCTGATAATGGAAGATATATGGTACCTGTAGTTGATTTAATATTATCCGACTAAATGTGAGTGTGGGAGCGAAGGGGAATTTGAGATCTTGAGATAGCTGGGTTTAGAGAGGCTAGGGAGTTGTAAGTTATAAGATGCCTGAGAACCGGGAAGGATGAAAGGAAAGACAACAACCACGGTGCTAAAGAAATGTGTAGTGTTAGACTTTAGGTGGATTTAGGAAAGCTGGGAAGAGAAGTTTAGGATTTTGATAGGTGTAAGGGCCCCGGAGATAATTCTGGTGTGAACGAAGGGGTTAAAGGAACGATGATTGAGGCTGTTGGTAGGATTAACCCCCTCGTTCAGTAAAAGTTATTTCGTTCGTTCTTGCTATTATAAGTTTTCATTCAGATAAGGAAAACATTTTGGTAATAAAGGGGTCGATGAAGACTATATCCATGCACTCTTATTCCAGGTGTCTCGTACACGGAATAAAATGGCCGGGGATTGGGAAGGGTGCAGGAATGAAATGATAAAAGGGAGGGAACGTAAGGAAGACCCGGGGTGAACGAAGCGGTGTGAGTCTGTGGGGTGGAAGGTGTGAGAGGAACAAAGAAGGCAGGTCTTGCGGGGTCCTGAGGTCACACTGATGGGCTGGGACGCACGCCAGGTAGCAGCGAGAGAGAGAGAGAGAGAGAGAGAGAGAGAGAGAGAGATGGGGTGAGGGAGTAGTTACCTAGTAAGGGATGAACAGAATAGCGAAATAATATTAGTAGAAGCGGTAGTGGTAGTTAGAACCCCGAGCTCTTCAGAACGTGAACCCAGTGGATTCCAGGCCGAAGTTGCCCTTCTCTAGTCCGCCATCCCTCTTTCGGGGAATAGGGAGAGGATTGAGGGACGTTTGTATAACCAAATAGTACCGCCGCCAGATCATATCGGTACCACCACATGAAGGCGTCTCTCCAGCGAATAAAAGAAAATACATATCAAGGGTGATAGAAGGTGGAGAAAGACGTGGGGAGAAAATTGAAGAAAAATGTTGAGAAGCTGTAAAGAGAAATTAATTAGAGCAATGAGCAACGGGAAAAGAAATTACCGCGGAGAAAAGAATGACCTGGTAAGAATATTCATCAAGGATCTTGCCAGTGAAACATTATCATGAATCATTTTATGTCCTCGAATTTTTCACGTTATTATTCACTCTGTTCAGGAGGCGAAGTGTTTGGTGTCTTAATGAGGTGAGAGAGAAAAATAAAAACACACGATGTTTCACGCATCTTATCGGCCCTTCACTGCGATCACGTTGCAGTTTCCTTCTGTTATCTTTGTGTTATCTCTAGACGATTTTATCACACCCAGAAAAAAAAAAAATACTTGTGTAAAAGGCGTTAATGAATTCAGTATCTAACATCTCCGTAAAGAAAACAAAAATCTCTCAGGAAAATTACCTGGGAACTGCAAATATGAAATAACGACGTCCTCAGGGTGAACGAAGAAAGTTTGTGAATATGGGTCCTGGAAGTGAATTAAGTAAGTGTTGAAGTAATGTGGGAGAAGTGCAGGATAACGAGTAGCTTTGAGTGTTAAGAAATGAGTGCTTCAGGGCTAAGGTGAGGCGGAATGAGGTTCGTTACAGCAAGGCCACCGTGACTTCGCTAATGATGCGCGGGATATTAGTTGTCAGCGTCATCGTTATTATTCGTAATCAACATCATCATCATCATCATTATCATCATCATCGTTATTATCTTCATTATCGTTATCGTCTTCGTCGTCATTCCCATCCTCCACATCAGCACTGTCAGCATCATTATTAGCAGCAACATCACCACCATCACGAGCATCACTATCGTCATCATCATCATCATCATCATCAACAGTTACATCATAGCCTGTATGTTGCGAATGGGGTGGGCACAAACAGTGAACAGAAACCAGAAACAGTCCAAGCAGGAAAGTGTTATAATCCCAGCAAAATGATTCAGTACATCCACTTTTTCCAAGATCAAGCCTTTGGCAAACCGTATGATATCACACCATGTACAAATGTAAATTAGAGGGATTATCAGAGTACCCTGTACCATTCCATTTATCATTGTACAAAAATCCATAGACCTGTGTTGTGAATTATGCGTACTGTGTTCCTTGCAATCTCCAGGTTTCCCTTAGCTGATTGAAATACTGTTGTCCAGCAGAAGGAGGAATAAAATAGCCAAGTGAAGGAGAGTAGTAAAGTATTCCATTTTTCATTACTATATACATTGTTTTCTTACGGGTGATCGTGGGGTAAGTATTTAAATTGTTTCATTGTACCTATTTTCTTTACAGGTGAGTGTCCACTGCTGCCATGCCCTCATATTGCTGTGCTGATTCTTTGATCCTGGTTAACATAGTGAATAAGGTAAGTGTGGGTTTATGTAAGAAGACATTACAATAAAAACAATCAAAATCTCAAAGGTACAGACGGATCTTGAAACTGGCTCTCTGTTATCTTGTTTTTTCTTGGAGGGGACAATTTGCGGTCTCCTGTCCATGGGTTCCTTCTTCCTTGCATAGAAAAAAAAAACTTGTGTAAATTTCTAAATTAGTATGGTTTTAGTTTATAGTATTTGTTATTAAAGTCAGTGGGGCCCTTTAGAAAGACGCTGAAGGTAGTTTAGAAGATCAACGATTCGGGAAAAAGATTGAGAGAATGTGAAGTGGAGGATGAATATGTGATGATGTGGAGAGAGGCACAGAAAGGGAAAGAAGTGTCGTCCCAAGATTTGTTGGATATAGCGCGGAGAAAAAATGGGAGCGTCCAAAGATAAGGTTTTCGTTCTGTTTCGCTTCTCGTTAATAATTTTTAGGCAGAATTGGGGATAACTGTTGCTTCGTTGGATGTGCGGTGCGGGAAGAAATGGTGACGATCAGAAGAATAAGTAAGAGGAGGGTTAGGAGTGAGGAGAAAAGATGTGGGAATGAAGAAGAACAGAGAAAGAATATAAAAGGTGAGTAGTAGCGAAAAAGGAAGAAAATGGATAGGAATGAGGATAAGAAGAAGGGGATAGGAAACTAAGCGAAAACATACCATACCGTAACACCAGACCCAACCCAAGCCATCTCCTAAACCAGCCCAAGCCAACTCCTAACCCAACCCAAGCCAACTCCTAACCCAACCCCAAACTCAACCCCAACCTCAACCCCATCCCCAGCTCAGTCAGATTTAACTACCGGGTACCTCGCTTCACCTCAGTTTCCAAACGCAGAAATTACAGATTCTAAATAAGCCTAGCAAAATCGGGACGTCCTCGTTTTCCTGATGCTGATTTTCATTGCATCAGCGGCTGGTAGGCTGTTGACCCAGCTGTAGTTTAATTCGGCTGATTTCAATTCTCACTAATGAATTGTATTTCATTTCGGTTAATTACCCTCGGATGCATTAGATTACCCTGCCTACGAAGAGGGAAAAAAAATGGTTGGTTGCATCCGAGTTTGGAAATGTGTTGTTATGTTTTCATCTCTTGTTTTTACTGTCATTCTATTGTATTTTAATATCATGTTCTTTTTTTCGCCTATGATGCATTAAAAATTTATAAAATATACTAGCCACTGCCTTTTTCAAAACAGTCGTTAGGTAAATACTGTTCGACCTTTTTAACTTGTTGCATCTGTGCTACTACTCGTTAACATTTTTTCCTGTTTAATTTTTCTTGTCAAGGATCGGTAATTCTAAATATTTCACATTTTTTTGGTTATAATCGTATATAGGATTATATGTGCAGGGACTGATCCACAACAATATTATTGCTTGATTTTCTCTGTAGTTTTATATACTTCTTAAGCTGTATTTCATATGGTATCTTTTTCTTTAATTACAAATATACATGTACCTTCCAGAACTTTTTTTTTTTTTTTCCAAAGCAACCTGGGTAACTTGTAGCCTCCCATTTTTCCCTGCCGTAGGCCCTTTCTCATTTCCCTACTAGTCCAAGTAAAACTATATTTTTTCCCTCGATCTCATCTTTAGTTTAAACGCGACGTAACTTTTCTCTAACTTTTTCCCCCGAGCGCACCCAGAAGTAAACACAGTGACCGTCCCGCTGCCAGGTTTGTCCGTTTGTCCAGTCTTGGTCTGCGTTCCGTTTGTGTTCTGTGGTTTCCTCGTAATCGTCAGTTAACCCTTCTCTTTTGCTGTCATGATCCCCCGTAACCCTTATGTGTTTGCTGTTAATCGTCTATGCCTCTTCCTGGGTCCTTTCTTAGCCCCCTTTTTTTTTTTTTTTTTTTTTTTTTTTTTTTTTCCAGCCTCTGTCGCCTTCATTTTCCGTTTTTAGCTTCTGTGTCTCCATTTTCCTTTAGCTATTCTGTTTTCCTCTTTATCATCTGTGTCTCTTTTCATGATCCTTTGTTAACCCTTTCAACGCAAGGACACGATTTTGATTTTTAACCCTAGGACGTAATTTTTTATTTAATTCTTGCCTTTTCCCAACGAGAAAAACTAGGCTTTAGGGATACAAGCCGAACTGCAGGGATGGAATATTGCCTTCCTTGACTTCTTAGCTGTAAGGGAAGGGCAGCAAAATCATCTGGAGATGGCTAGATTAAACAGCTATAAGACGTCTGTGTACTGGGGAGATTAACCTTTTGTATTTATTTTTTCTCTTTATATCAGTTTTTTTTTTTTTTTGTCCGACTCTGGGCAAAGGCTGCAGGGCCTATTTCTCGGGGGCAGTGACCCATTCCGAGGCCCAGTAGTCCTCCTACACCTCCACATGTCACAACTTCGGCGCTAACACCCACCTTCCATATTGAATACATGCTAGGGCTGTCTCATACAGGACTGGTGTATTGGTAGTAGCGGGGGTGTTGCCTATTATCTTTTCTCCTGTCCGTACTTCCCACTCTTTTTACTTTTTCCGATCAGCTCCTCGTCCCCCTCTGTCTCACGGCCTTCTTTCTTGGCAGTAGCTGTGTGTATTTGCCTTTCTGCCTGCCTGCCTCCTTCATTCCTGCCTCCTTCAGTTGGTCCCCATTCCTTTAGTTTACCTTCCCAGTCTTCCTTAGTCGTTCAGCCTCTCAACGTCTTCTCCTCTTCCACTCATTCCGTTCCTTCTTCTGTGCCGTTCCTTCTCCGCGTTTTTTCTCCACCTTCACCTTGCCATCTCCACATCTTCCGATTCCCTCGCCATCTCTCCTTTTCTTCTTCGCCTCCACTTTTCTTTCTTGACCTTCATCTTTCCTTCTCCACATCTTCCGTTCCCCCCTCCTCCTCCCTTTCCGTCTCCACCTCCACTTTTCTTTCTCCACGTCTTGTTTTCTTTTCCACCCTCTCTTTCGGTTCTCCACCTCTCCTCTTCTTCCTCCCCTTCTCACGCATCCCATGTCGCATCCTCTTCTCCATCTTAATACCGCTTTTCACCTCTCACAATCTCCCTCATCACTTCTCCAGCCACTCACCACCTCTCCATCCATTCACCACCTCTCCACCCCCTTTCCACAGTCTTTCCTAACAATCCACCCCATCTTTTACGTCAACGCTAAGGGGGTGGTCTTATCTTTGGGCCGAGGTTGTGCTGTCTCCCTCTCGCCCACCCTGCAGAGAGAAGAAACGAAGAAAGCCATCTAACCTTTGCCAAGTTGGTCCTGCATTATTTAGATTTGTCACTAGAACGGTAGACTGAACAGATAAAGATCGATAGATAGACAGATAGGTAGAGATGGATAATTGGATATAGATAGATATACAATATATATGTTTGCGTAGACTGAACAGAAAAAGATAGATAGATAGATAGAAAGATAGGTAGAGATGGATAATTGGATAGAGATAGATATACAATATATATGTTAGCATAAAGAGGAAGGGATTCGATGTTAAAGAAAAAATTAACCATAGGAAGAGATATTGAAACAAAATTCCATAACTGATAGTAAGAAAAAAATCAACTTTATGTGGCAGAAAGCATTATATTGATCAGAATTAGAAAGTAACAAGAAAGGAGAGAAGAGAATAAGCGTGTACCTTGACTTATGATAATATGAACAAGTAAGAAAATGAAAAATATAACGAGAAATATGAAGCGTCTTAAAGAAAAAAATGTAAGCCACTTTGAAACATTGGAGAAACATCGCTCAGCTTCAGTGTCATCGAAGCTTTGGATTGTAATATTATGTATGCGATTTGTGCATGTGGTAATCAAGGAAGAAACTGGTGGAAGAAAAGACGACAAGCGGTGAGTCCGGGCCAGATCAAGACAAAACACACACACACACACACACACACACACACACACACACACACACACACACACACACACACACACACACACACACACACACACACACACACACACACACACACACACACACACACACACACACACACACAATATAACGGGGAAGCGTTGTAAGAAATTGAAGGAAAAGAGCGAGGAGAGCCGAGACCGGGCCAAATCAAAAGACAACACACGGACAGACAGTCAGACCGGGAAACAAGGCGACGATAAAGAACGGAGGACGGGAAAAGAGGGCGAAGAAATTGAGGGGAGACGCGTGAAAATCCTTGAAAATCTGGGGGAAAGGTGGAAAATGCAGGAGTGACAATTTAAGCGTGAGGAGCAGGAGTGTTTACAGGGGAGCAGGGCCGGTGCGGAACGTCCCGAGCCGGCCGGAAAAACCTAGGAAGACGGGCTGTTTTACCCCCTTGTTTTGTGCGGAGTTTTGCTTCCTTCCTTCCTTGTGTCTTGCATGGGGTTCGCGTTTATGGGTTTTAGGGTATGGGTGGAGTGTTTCTTTTTTTTTTCTTCTTTTTTTTTGGGGGGGGGAGGGGGAGGGGGCTTGGGTTGAATGGGAAGTGTGTGTGTGTGTGTGTGTGTGTGTGTGTGTGTGTGTGTGTGTGTATCGCGTCATGACATGGGGGTCACGTCGTTCTTTCGAGCCAGAGAGAATTCTTCACCACCCATGCCAAAACACCCTATTCATAACAATTTTGTTTTTACCCCTAGTTAATCCTAACCAAGCAAACCACAATAACCCTCCTTTCACGATGCATCAGAAATTGTCATGAGTACTGAAATTACATCGTGCTTGCGAGCCACGGAATTCATCACCCATCCTGAAGACCTAATACCCACGATTTTCTGATAACCACGATTTTGTTTCCATCCCCCACCACTCCAGCTATTCTCGCACACAAGCAGCCACAACTACCTTCCTTTCTTGGTCCGTAAAAAAATCGAGTCGGATGCTGAGATCACGTATCTCTTTGCTAGCTTGTCATAAATCGTCACCCGTCCCTAATACCCTGCTAACCACGATTTTGTTCATTTTCCACAGTAACTATTAACGTCTAGGCAAACCATAACTGTCTTCTCAGTCATCCATCAAAAATCGACGATGGCGCTGAGATCACGTCCCTCTTGCCAGCCAGAGAGAATTCATCACCTGTACCTAAAGCCCTTGATAATTGTGGGTTCAGTGCACGATAAGTACGGCGGGCACGTCACGGTCACGGAATCAGAGTGGTTTTGAATCAAGGCGCCATATTTATAGAGGATCTTAAGCTATTGAATAAGGGGGCGGATTCCGTTCCTGTATTTTTGCTACCTTGATCACGGAATTTATAGTACTTTCAAATTTTGGCGCCGTTGTATACATCTAAACCCCCTTCAATGAGATGACGTATTCATTTTCCCTCCACTTGCTATGTTTAGAAGATTCTGTTCACTTGGGGAAGGGACCTTTGCATTGAAGGGCCCAATGAAAGGTTATATATAACCTCGCTAGTCAGAAAAGTCACTCAAAAGCTGAATAAAATTATCTGGAGGTAGCATGAATGAAATAAAGAATACACAGCGTCATCGGATGGAAGAAGCGAACCCCTTCAGTGTATGGGTGTAAGACGTTGAGTAAACTGTACTTTTGAAGTGGAAAGAATTTTTGCATTTCTCTGTGGGGAAAAAAGAATACGAGAATACGTTAATCTCAGTCACCACGAGGACATTTTTGTTTATGCTGTTCGTTCTTCCCCCAGACGATTTTATGCGACGAGGAGAAGGTTTTCGAAATGATGGGATTTAATACAGCCGTCATTAACCCTGTCACTACTCAGGTCCTCTACTCTCCTTTGTGAATAAACTCGTCCAATGGCAGCAGTAAAATGTAAATAACATCCTTGAGCAGAAAGGGATAACCAATTTACAGGATAAACAGGTCTCCACAGCAGCTAACCATGATGAGGAATCGTTGTTTCATATTAATTTTATCATTAATATACATTCTAGTTTAGTCGTGAAGTGTTTAGTGAGCGAAGATAAATATTTAAGGAGGCATTCTTTTACAAATAAATTCTGTATCTGAAGTCGCTTTTTTGTAGTATTTATGTTTTTGTTTTCTTTTATAAGTCGCTCTATTAAACATGCTGTGTAGTGTTGTGGTTGCAGGTAAAGGTATAAACAAGCAAGCAGTCTTTATACACGGTTGAAGCTTAAGAGTGTGTAAATATTCACTCAGAGTTTGGCCATGAAGTTTCCGTTTTCTGTGTGAATGAAAACGAAAGTGAAGTTATATACACTGCGTACCTTACATCGTGTTTTTTTCATCTACACAAATTGATTCAGTGTACGAGAGACTTCAAGCTGGAGTGGTTAGACATAGCCTCCATTAACCCTTTCACTGCAAATTATTTCCCCTTACATGGCCATATAGACTGTATGACGATAGCAAACGTAGAAGAGAAAAGCGAAATACTTCTCCAGAATGGTTGTAAATATGGAAGATCTGAGTTACCATGGCATTGTGGAAGATTGTGGGATGATATAAGTGCCGGTCCGCCCTGTGGGACTTTGGGGGGACCAGTATCATTATTAAGACGAATGGCAGACCCGGTGGATAATTGCTGTGATGGATGGGGCTGGGGAGGTGGAGCAGTAGGTGGAGGGACTTTTGTGGGTGAATTGTGGTGAGCTGGGAGGATGGGGTCATGAAATGGAGTGCGGTGAAGGAGTAGGAAGGATTTTGTGTGTGTGTGTGTGTGTGTGTGTGTGTGTGTGTGTGTGTGTGTGTGTGTGTGTGTGTGTGTGGAGGTTCATGGGTGGAGTATGGTGCCGGCTGGTGCCGGCTGATAGATGGGGCTGTGGAATTGGGTAGGCTAGGGAAGTGGAATACAGGGGAAGTGAGGATGGTGGAGAGTAAACACTCCTCTCTCAGACTTCCCCCCACTTTCAGTTCTTATCACAATATACTGTATATATATATATATATATATATATATATATATATATATATATATATATGTATTCTGTTGCATTGAAACCTTATATTTTTAGAACCTGTGGCGGGCATGTTGCATTGATCAGTTCACGCAGGTTATTTTCGGTTTTTCTTTGATACAAGGGCTTTTACTGTCTTCTGCGTACAGTTGGTAAACTCTCTAAAAGTATTCATTATTACGTTCCCCATGCCCATGACCTGTCTTTCAAAGGCAGGGTATCCAGCTGTCGTTTGGTTCATTGTCGCTTAGAGGGACTAACTTTGTAGGTTTTATGCTTTGAAACCTCTTTTTGCATTGAGAATAGAAGATTCATTACGTGAGTGAAGGATAGAAGAAAACAAACAAGGTATATGTGTAAGCAAGGGCAGATGGGGAGGGTAATCTTAAAAGGAAACGATGGATTTTTTTTATACTAAGATGAGGAACCAGAGCTTTAAGCGGTAAGAAAGAAGAGGATATGGGAAGCGTAAGACGACAGCGATGTTTCGTAAATATATGAACACCGAAAGAAGAAATATAAGCGACGAAAACTTATATAGCATTACGAGGAGAAAGGGGGGCAGATGGCTGAGATATTGGAAGAATTGTTAAGGAAATGAATACGGTAAGATGGGTAATAGAGAAACCAATTAGAGAGGGAGAGGGAAAGTGTCAGGGGGAAGAAGAATGAGGGAGATATGGTCCTGGGGTGGAGCGTGGGAGAAAGTGGTGGAGATAGGAGAGGTGGAGAGGGCAAACGAATGTGACGGTGATAAAAAAGGAGAGTGGTAGGGAGTTTAGGGGGGGAGGAAGAGTCACCCCTTCACTACGGAAAGTCTAAAGAAACTTAAATATGATCATCTGAAGGAAGGAAGAATATATTTGTATGAGATAGATAGATAGATAGATAGAGAGAGAGAGAGAGAGAGAGAGAGAGAGAGAGAGAGAGAGAGTCGTCCCTTCCCTCGTTCACACCAGCACCCCGGACCACACCCACCCACCCACTCTGTCCCAAGAAGGATCAAGTTTGACAAGAATTCCCCTAAAACAGCCTCGTAAAAACTGTGCTCTAATTAACCAAGTCGTTTTTATGTAGGAGATTAGAATAAGTCCAGCATACGGGTGTCGTTCTCTCTCTCTCTCTCTCTCTCTCTCTCTCTCGCAGTTGCCAAAATTAAAGTTTGGGTCGGTGATGGCTGAAGACATTAATGGTGTTCTACTGAGAGAGAGAGAGAGAGAGAGAGTGTGTGTGTGTGTGTGTGTGTGTGTGTGTGTGTGTGTGTGTGTGCGCATTTTCAGCCTGCAGACCACTGGGTTCACCTCCCCCCCCAAAAAAAAAAAAAAAAAATGGGGGTGCAAGAAATAACATTAATCCCTTCACATCCATAGACACCGCCTAAGTTATATAAACCGTCTGGAGAAAGCAGGAATATATTAAAAAGTTTACCGCATTATAAAGGTTAACTGTATCATCTGTTCCGGTAGTTTTCTTTGAAGGAAATGAAAGCTTTCGACATTAACTGGGATAAAATATGAAGTTGGTGGCTCACGGTCAAGGGGTGAAATTCAGCTTCAGTCCTCGTATTTATCCTTACTTGTTTTGAGCATCGCGGTAAAAAGTTGGCTCGTTAAGAGAGAGAGAGAGAGAGAGAGAGTGTGTGTGTGTGTGTGTGTGTGTGTGTGTGTGTGTGTGTTGTCTTACTAGCCCAACACTTCCCAAGTAACACAAAAATAGACCAACTCCCACCTCTTATAACACTGAGGAGAATAAGAATAATAACCCATTTCACATATCTAAAAAAGAAAAGTAAAGGTAAAAGCTTCACTTAAAGAATAGAACACCATTTGAAAAACTAAATAGATTCGTCTGGTAGTAGCATGACCGGAATGGGAATAATGTATCAACTTAGTGAAATAAATGCGAGACAGACTGAATATATAAAACATTAACTTTAAGAACAGTCGGCAAAATGAAATGAGAACAAAACACAAATTACGAAAACCAATGTGTTAAATAATGCGTTGATCCTCCGGCGTAGAAATTAATAAATCCGTCTCGAATTATCCACTTGAATAATTATCATACATTATATCTACCCAGGAAACTCACCCTCCTTAGATATCCATAAATCCACACACGAAAATCCACCCTCACAGAAATCCGTGAATCCTCATGGGAAATCCTACCTTCATTTGACATCAGTGAATATGCTCGAAAATCCAGGTGCATAAAAGTCAACCTTCAGAAATCCTCGCACATACTAGCCTACGATTTCGCCTTAAAAAATCCGCAGATCCCTCGAAAAATCCACTTGCAAGAAATTCCACGAATCCACTTTTTAAAAAATCCACGTTTCCAAAAATCCATAAATCCGACGCCAGGTGAACAAGGCGGCCCCCAGGCGACAACATTTCCACAAACACAATCCTTTGCCAGCCTTCCAAGAGCACGGCACAGAGAGCAAGTCAATTTTTGCCTTGGATTGAGTGAGTTTTTGTGTGTGAGAGCAGGCTTGTGATGTAGCTGGAGAGAGAGAGAGAGAGAGAGAGAGAGAGAGAGAGAGAAAGAACCTGAATGATTTAATGATAGAGGGTCATGAGAGAATGGAAAAAAAAATTCAGTCGGACAGAGTGATTGAGAGAGACGAGGGGAAATGAAAAACTGCCCTCGCTCACTCACGTCTCCCCCTCATCCTCGCAAATAATAACCACCGTCAGGCATACACTCTAATTTTTATGCCAGGGTATATTTTCTCTCTCTCTTCTTTTTTCCACCCCTTCACCACCATCGGGTTATCATTTTTTCACCCGCGTTTCATCCATCATAGCCTACGTGCTACTTTTGTTGTTCCATCATCACCCTCCTGCTCAACGTCATCATCGCTTCAGAGCTCATGCATTACCATCATCAGAACCCACGTAATATCATCATCATCATCATCATCATCACTTCAGAGCCCATGTATTATCATCATCAGAACCCATGTATCATCATCATCATCGTCATTCTTATCATCATCATCATCGTCACTTCAAAGCTACTGCATCCCTCTCTTCTCGCCGCACCCTTTCATTGAGTACTTCCTGCATGTACCCTTCATTGTTCACAACCCCCTCTAAGTACCTGAACACCCTTAAGGTCCGTACTCTGGATTTTTCAAAGAGAGAGGGGGACGTGAGGTCTAGGGCTCAATTCGTCACATTTCTTCCTTACCGATTTATTTTTAGTTATGGTCGGCTAATATCGTTTTGTACGTTATTTATGCTGAGTATGGTGATATTAGAATGATTTAAGTAACAGAGAAGGGGACTGGAAGGCGTAATAAACAAAATAAATCGCTTAGGACGAGGTGTTAGGGAGCTTCGATAACCGACGAGAATATGGAGCAAGGTCTAGCATAGGATGCTTTCTAGTATCATTCCCTTTGCAATTTTATCATGAATATCACATCCAAGTATTCTCTTTTTTTTTTTTTAATTTATACATTTTACCTCCGACGAAAACATGAAAGAAATAAAGTACAAGAGAATATTAACGCGTCATATGCAGAGATAAATTTGTTAGGAAGGAGTGTTATATATATATATATATATATATATATATATATGGATATGAACGTAGGTTCAAACGTAGGAAGTTCTTAGGGGCTCAAAGGGAGGAAGTTCTTAGAGGTTCAAAGGGAAGAAGTAAGGAGGGAAGTTCGTAGGGGCTCAAAGGGAGGAAGTTCTTAGGAACTCAAAGGAGGGAAGTTCTTAGAGGCTCAAAGGGAGGAAGTTGATAGGGGCTCAAAGGAGGGAAGTTCTTAAGGACATAAAGGGAGGATGTTAAGGGTTGAAGTTCTCAGGGGTTGTCATGTACTTCGTCACCATTATTCCGTTCCAACACTCCTCACATTCTATTTTCTCTCCTCCTCTCGTCCTACTTTCTCTCCTTCTCTCGTCCTTTCGTTCCAATTTCCTTTCCTCCTCCACCACTCCTGCTTTTCCAAGTTTCACTCCTCCACTCCTTATTTTCTTCATTTCTTGCCTCCCTGCGCTTTCCTCCCCTCTTTGTTCACCATTTGCCGCTTAACTCCATTCCCTCCTCTCCCTTTCCTCTTCTCCTTTTCTCTGCTTTCTTATAACCTCCACTTACCATCCCCTCTTTCCTCCTGTCCTTCCTTTCCTCTTCTCCTCTCTTCCCTCGTCCTGTCTCCTCTTTTTCTTTCTCGTCATCTCTCCCTTTTCGTCTTCCCCCCCCTCCTCTTCCCTCTCTTCCTCTCCTGGCAACCTCGTCTTTCCTCTCTCCTTATGTTCCCTCGGCCTATCGAATCTTCTCTCTCTTTGCACCTCTCTCTCGCCCACTCTTCCTCTCCCTTCTCTCTTTCCCCTCCACCCCTCTCCTCTCCCCTCTTTTGCTCCCCTCCACCCCTCCCCCTCTACCCCCATCATTACCTCCCCTCTCTATTTGCGGCGCTGGGAAATGACACTATCGTTCAGGTAAAATTCTAGTGTGTCCAAACCCCACTCTCATGATAGGCAGGCAAGGTGTGAGCGGGGTAATGAGAGAGAGAGAGAGAGAGAGAGAGAGAGAGAGAGAGACGGACAGGCAGACAGACAGACAATGTAAGACAGTGCAGACAGATAACAAAATATAAGCATGAACTGCGACACAAACACAGACAGACAGGAGTGACACACACACACACACACACACACACACACACACACACACACACACACACACACACACACACAGGTATTAGTGAGAGGAAGAGAAAAAATAGAGAGGTACGAAAAAATTGAGATAATGAGAAGGGAAGACAAAGGGAAAGTGAGGCGTGGAAGGAGATAAACGAGAGAGAGAGAGAGAGAGAGAGAGAGAGAGAGAGAATGCATTTGGAGGCGAGAAAATGACAGAAAGAGGGAGGGAATAGGTGATTTTGCAAAGAGCGAAAAACAGAAAGAAAATAGTGTGTGTGTGTGAGAGAGAGAGAGAGAGAGAGAGAGAGAGAGAGAGAGACAGACAGACACAGACAGACAGACAGACAGACAGAGGATATGGTTTGGTTTGGGTTGGAGCTTGGTGGAATGGGGAGAAGTTTTTATGTATTTACGCACGTAAATGAGTATGTATTTTTAAGTATGGATGGATGGATGTAGGTATGTTCGTCTATATATGGATGTTCTGTATAACTATTTAAAGAGATGATTTAATGCTGAAAAGAATAAAGTGTACAACTCGATGCATACATGTTTGAGACCACCCACACATGGGAAAGGCAGGTGCAGCTGTACCGAATGGGATGGTATGCAGGAGGGAGGGGAGAGCGATGAGACAGGGAAATAAGAGACACAAACGAAGGGCGGGATAGATGATGGGTGAGGTGGATCGGTGAGTGAGGAATGGGTTTGTGGAAATGGAGGTAGGTGAAGGTTATAGGATGTTGCAGATTTTTTCATGATAGTGAATGGAAGTGTTGTTATTGGTGATGAATGATGATTGTGTGTGTGTGTGTGTGTGTGTGTGTGTGTGTGTGTGTGTGTGTGTGTGTGTTACAGTGAGTACAGGTTGTTTCGGAGTCTTGATTGATAATATAAAGGAGCTGACGATGATGATGATGATGAAGTCAGTGGATGAACATTGCGTTATTTCGGAGCCTTGAATGATTACTGAATTGAGGTGCTGCCCTTTTTTGCTGGTCATTTTTTAGACTTTGATATTTCATTCTGAATCCCAACAACCCCAGTTATGCATCAGAAATAGTGGAAATTTTTAGCATGATGATCATTCGGAGAATATTGGGGTATTTTGAAGGCATGAATATTGAGTGGATGGAGTTGCATTGATGATGATGAGGAGGAGGAGGCAGTAGGGAGCCTCCAATTGCCACGGGAACACAACGCCAACTAAATCGATAAAAAAAGTGATAGGAAATCTCCAAAGCTTACTAGAACACAATCTGTATATTTTTTTTTCTGTCATTCGGTGCTGGAAGGAATTATTGATAGAGGGAGGGCTTGGGGATTATTTGTGACCGGTTGATGGATTATTATTGCAAAAAAAAAGAACGGATTATCAGTGGAAATATGGAGTGAGATCCGTATTTGAAATTCGTTGGTAGAAAGATGAAAGGATTTAGAGAGAGGAAAAAAAAAAACATGATAGAGCAATAGACCATGGAACTGAGAAAGAGAGAGAGAGAGAGAGAGAGCTGTGGCAGGAAAGGGGAGAGCCGGAGAGCATCATTTGGAGGTGGAGGGAGACAGCAAGGAGGAAGAGGGTTGAGAACGATGGGAAAGAATGCAGACATGATAAAAAGTAGAAGGGAAGGCAGCGGGGGGGGGGGGAAGCAAAGTGGAGGAGGAGTTTGCAAGGGCGCCGAAAGATACGGAAAAGACAAAGGCAGTGTGGAGCAGGATGGTGGAGGGAGAGGGAAAGCAAGAATACAGAGAAAAATTAAAGGGAAAAGAAAATGGGTATGAGTGGAGGAGATGAGAGATGAGAGGGAGAAAGATGTAGAGGAAGAGACAGTAAAAGGTAGTAAAGGGGAGGGGAAAAAAAAAACATAGGGACGAAAAGAACTGAATGAGAAGAGTATGATTAAAAGTGAGGGAAAAGATGAAAGATGAGACGAAGTGGAGGGGATAGGATGATGAGAAATACATGGATGAAGACAACAGTAGGAAAGAAGAGAATTGAGTTACAGGGTGGTTGATGAGGGGAATATGAGAGAGAGAGAGAGAGAGGAAAGAGGTGGGTGGAGGGGTATGTGACGGAAGCTTGGTCAATTAACACATTCCACAGGTACGCAGGTCACGCGGAGGTCAATAATGGTGTATTGTGTGTGAGGTACTGCCGCATCCCACACTATTATTCACAGCGGGAGGGGCTGATGGCTGGCCGATATCTAAATACGTGAGAATAGTATAGTTCGCACACTCCTACTTGGCCTAAATTTTCATCCCCTTGCAGTTTATTTCACGTAGCTCAGTGACAGGAAAAGACATTACTGTGGCTGTGCGCTTTTTCGTGACTAACACCATTTTCTAGTGTTAATCTGTCGTTCTCAGTATTTAAGATTGAGGGTGGCAATTTTAGGTTAAGGCAAAGTGAACATAGCATAGTAGTAGTTGCAATTTTAGGCTCGTCTGATTGCGGACGTGGTGGACTGCAGGCTGGAGTTGCCCTCCTCGTAAAGCTGGCCCTCCTTTTGGGGGAGAGGGAAGGGGTTGAGGTACTTCCCGGTCATGTCGGTGCCACCACATGAAGGCGTCCGTTGCATCACCAAGGGGATGGAAAAAAAAAACAATACAGAAATGATATTAATCCACTTCATTCCAGTGACTCTCTCTCTCTCTCTCTCTCTCTCTCTCTCTCTCTCTCTCTCTCTCAAGCCCAGGAGGGTCTTTACAATATGGTGTAAAGACAGAATAGTGCCCATTAATTTTTTCACTACAAGGTGTATATAACGAGTCAAATCGTTTAGTGGTAGCGAAAATAAAGTGATATATACGTTCTCGGGCTGAAGGAGTAAAGTTTTCGGAAAGTATAGGTCTTAACCCCTTCAATCCGAGGTCATTGTTGTTATTAGTATTACTGTTACTATTACAACTACTGCTATTACAACCACTACAACAACTAACCAACAACAACAGCAACTACTACTACTACTACTAATAGTACTACTAATACTACTACTACACTATTGTACTTTTATTTTTATAATAATAATAATCATACTAATAGTAGTAGTGGTAGTAGTAGTAGTAGTATAGTAGTAGTAGTAATAATGATAATAATAATAATAATAATAATAACTATTTTTTATTATTATTATTATTGTCAATTTTACTAGCTTAGACTAAAGTTGTTGTTGTTGCAGCCTCAGACTCGTTTCGACGTTATCCCAGTGGAGTGTAGGTAAGAGGCCACTTCAATCAAGAGAAGTTTTTAAGTGCCTCATTACGCTCTTCCAGCCTTTAGTAGTTTCAAAGCATCATACAGCCATCACATTAATCCCACCAAAGCTCTCCCTTAGTTCTCTTCCTCTTTCCTCTTGTCTCTCTTCATGCATTTCTCTTCCTCCCATCCCCTCCATTTCGTCTCGCTCGTCATCTCATGTCTTTTGCTCCTCCATTCTTTTTCGTCCCTGTTTTCCTTTCCCTCCTCACCCTCTTCCTTTCTGCTACTGGCTCTCTTCTTGTATCCATAATTCTCTGCTACTATATCACAAATACTATTCCAGCTGTCAGTTTATTACGGGAGAAAAAAGCTGTATTCAAAGCACATCACAGCTTCCATCCATATAATACCATCAAAGCTTCCACGTCAAGCAAAAACATAATTCGCTGTTGCTCCATCACAGCGGTACTTTCTCAGTCTTTATTACTTTGCATCTTTTTCTGTCGTTAACCTACTCACAAGGCAGTTTATTTTTCATCACCGTATATTACAACTGCCGTGAGATAGCTCCATAATTTTATAAGCTTCATCAAACCCATAATAACCAACTGGATCATAACTTCTGTACTTTTCCTGCCATCTGTATATTGGTACTTTTTTTTTCTCGCTTAAAACTAGTCTCAGAATATGTTTATCCTTAATACCAGGTTTTATCACAAGCATAGTGCAACATACACATCCTGTCACTGAAATTTCCATTGAGTTAATCCAGCACATAATTACATGTTACTCCTTCACATCAGTACCGACCCAGTCTCAGAATCTGTTTTGCTCTCGTTATCAAGTTTTATCACAACCGTTGTACAACATCCACATAACCAGTAAATTTTCCACAAAAAAAAGTGTTGGTCACAAAATAACCTGCTTCTCCATCGCATCTTGTATTCTCTGTACCATTATCACATATCGTCTTTTCAATATCTCGAAGAATTTGTTCTGTCAGTATCAAGAAAATCATATCGGAGTTCGACTGTAGCAATATCTCATTAGCGTTTGGAGAGACCATCAGTCACATAATTACCTGCCACTCTGTCATCCATTACACCCACAGCTGCCAGTATATTCAGAGCATCAGCACCATAAACATCAACACACACATCCAGTAGCGTCCTGACAGCTCTGATTACAACCTCAGCGCATATCCCTGTGTAATAATAATAGAGGAAGGCACTAGACTGCACCCACCCTCCTGGAGTGAGGATATTGCTCCTTTGTCACTAAATTCTCTTACAGGATCTGTTTTAGCCTCAAGCTTTATTTCGGCGGTTGTGTTAATTCCACATCATTTCACTAGATTTTCCAGAGTTTGTCATTCTCAATCATTAGTACGCCATCATATCCAGTCCTTATCCTCTGGTCAGTTTACCCACAGCATCACCACAACAAATATCAACACATACGTCCATTACTATCCATAACCAGTTCTATTCCTCTCGTCAGCTTACCCACAGCATCACCACCTCAAACATCAACACTCACGTCCATTACCGTCCATATCCAGTTCTGTTCCTCTCGTCAGCTTACCCACAGCATCAGCACCACAAACATCAACACATACGTCCATTACCGTCCTGACAGCGCTCATTACGGTCTCAGCGTCAGTTCCCCGTAATCATAACAGACAACACCCACCTACCCATCAGCCACCTACCACCCACCCAGCCTCTCTCTCCATACTCATGCGAGCTGCAAAAGTTAGATTACACGTCCCATTGTTTTAGCACTACTTTGTGGCTATTGTCCGGGAGCCTGTTATTACGGCGTCACGGAAACAATAGCATCGAGGGGAAGGGACAATGGTGGAGCTTGTGTCATTGTGCCATCATTAACACACTCACAGTTCCGCAGCCGCCCCCTCTGAGCGATTGCTGGACGACCTCCCACCCTCCTTCCGGATATTGGTCACTGGTTAGTTTCGTCATTTTCGTCATTAAATCCATCAATCCAACGACATAATTTTCAGCTTGATTCTTTCTGTCGCCAGACGATTTCACGACCTCTAGTAGTGAAGAGGACATAACACCTGTATTGCACGCCCTCGAGTTAAAAAGTGCCCTGTGCTGATTAAAATGGCCAGAATTTAGCAAGAATGAACTAAGATATACCATCGGATGCAAAGGTTAAGTCATGGACCCGTGGGACGTCTTACATTAAAGTCTTGTAATCCCAAAGCAATTCTGTTCACCTCAAGATATTATCGAAATGGAGAGGTGAGATATAGCTTTTCATCTGACAGAACTGGGTCACTGATTACTAAATTGTGGTTTATAATATCGATGCCCCTCATGAGGTAGGAATGAGTCTCCTGGGTTACTAATCAAATAAACTTTTCGTTTTGACTACACTTGGCCACTATGTGAGGTGAAATGGGGTAAGGATCTTTAAAATCAGATTAAAATAAGCTCTGTATATTGATTTTCAGAAGGTAAGCAAAAGTCGATCGGTGTTAGTGAGAACTGAAAATAAAATCTTGTTCGTACTGAAGGGGTTGATAAGCTGAATCGAGGAGCCGTAGACTATTAAATGAATTGAGAAAACAACAATAGTCATTAAGTAACGCCAAAATTTGCCACCCCTCCCCAGGAATTAAATCTGGATGTATATCTTTCAACTGTTCAGACGCACGACACGAACATTTCGTCAGGCTGGACAGCTGTAGCACTAAATTGCAAGTATGACCCATTTTTTCACGCGACACAACCCCCAGTCCTCTCTCAGTCCCTGACCAAACACTAAGTCTGCTCATGTGCATCGGTGGAAAAGACAGACAGACAGGCAGACGGACAGAAAAAGAGAGATGGGAGGCGGGGAAGGACGACATCAAACAACTTCACCATGCAGGCAGCGGTGTCCATCACAGGTCGATGTAGTTTGGAGGACGTTCCATTCCTGGCCAGCTCATTACGTCCTCCAGTTCCATTATCAGGTGGAATGCTCGCCTGGTTTAGCGTGGAGGGGAGATCGGGATGACCTGGGATTTTATAGCCTTATTCCTGAAAGTGAGAGGGCGAAGTTTAGATACTGAGTGGAGAGGAATGGACAAAGTGACATGGCGACGGTTTATTTGTGGCCACCCTTAACGAGATTAAGTAGTCAGCCAATAGATATATATACAGATAGATAGACAGACAGACAACAGGATTACTGGAAAACATATGAAGGATTTTGTGACTGAACTGCAACCCGTTGAACTCGATGACGTTGGGTTCATATACCTCTTGATTAGTTCAGGTGTTTGGAGACCGTGTAGCGTGAAAAGTTAATGAAAGCTATACCTCTCCTCACATTTCCTCCAAAATTCGAAGTCTCCTGAAAACGGAGGACAAGATCTGATTAGCAAAAATAAAACAAAATAAGACGTCAGTATGTGGAAGTGCGTAAAACTGGGAGGGCGAAGGTTGCTTTCTGTGAGTGGAAAACAGGAGAGGAGAGGGAAACACACAAAGGATTATGCGCCCGTTTTCATAACAGTATTTTTCTGTCCATCTATCTATTGCCAGACGCCTTAATCCTATAAGGGTTGAGATGACAACGATGATGACGATGATGATGATTCCTTTGACTAAGAAGGTGAAGTTTAGTGTACTGTGAAATGTAAAAGATAGGTGATCATGAGAAGATGACATCATACTAAATGTTCGTATGGACTGTTTCTAAACCCTTTGAGCAAGAGTGGACTTTGCTAACCTGAAGAAAATCGCCTGTAATGGTAAGCTTAATGAAAAGAAAAAAAAAATCTTCTCATGTAAATGAGCGGATCGTATTTGATCCACATCTTTATTCAGATGATGCATTTTTCATTTTCATGTTTCCTTCAGATTTGTTTCATTTAATTAGGAGAGAGAATTAAAACTGAGCGGATATATGGCCTTTATTAACTCTTAATTTGAGAAATATTTCCTGAGTTAGGGAAATTCGTCTGGAGATAGAGACAACAGAATATGAATGATGTTTTCTGGCTGAAGGGGTTAATGAAAAATGTTACCAAATCATAACATATCCCAGTTCATAGGGGAGAGGTGGAAATATTAGATCAGTATAAGAGCGTCATATCAAACGGAAAACAAGAAGAAGATCCTGGAACTCCCAAAGACTTAGACAAACCCCGAGGCGCTCTAGGTAGCAGCTGGGGGAGAGAGGAGAGGAAGGGATTGGGAGGGAAAAGAGGAGAGGGCGGTGGAAGAGAGGTAAGGGGTAGAAGTGAGAAGGGGAAGGGAGGTGGGGCATGGAAGGGGAGGAGGAGGAGTGGCTGGGATCATTGATAGGGGGTAGTAGGGCGAGGGGAAGGGGGAGGTAAGGGGTAGGAGAGAGAAAATAGGAGGGGTGGAGAGAAGCGCCGGGGGTGACTTAGTGATGGGCCGGGTCATCACCTCCTGCCTTGCCTGTGAGTGTGATGTGAGCTGAACCATGGCTCCTGGGGTAGCCTGGGGACACACCTTTGGACACACACCTTCCTTCACTCTTCCTTCCCTCCCCTCTCTTCCCATTTCCCTTCCCTCGCTGCTTCTTTCCCTCCTCTTCCTGCTTCTTCGTATTATCCTTCCTTTCCCTCCCTCCTTTCCCTTCCCGTCCTTCTTCATTACCTCATTTTCATCCCTTTTTTTTTCTCCCCACCCTACGTCTTTTCCTCCCCTCCCTCCTCTCTCTTTCCTTCCTCTCCCTGCTTTAGTTCTCTCTCCTGTCTTCCCTCTCCATCCTTTCCCTTCCCTTCTCTCCCTTCACTCACTTCCTCCCTTTCCTTTCCTCCCCTCCTCTCTTTTCTCCCTCCCTACGCCTCTCCTATCCCCTCCTAAGGCTTCCCTTCCACCCTGCACCCTTCCTCCCCCCCCCCCTCACAGACAACAGTTCCCCCTCCCCTCACAGACCATAGTTCCCCCTCCCCTTCTTATGCGCGCACACACACACACACACACACACACACACACACACACACACACACACACACACACACACACACACACACACACACACAGTGCAGTCCCTCCCTCTCACGTACAAACACACCCTCCGGGGCAGCCACATTGCATAGAACTCAATACCTAGTTACGCAGACATCTCACCAGTTGACCTTTGATGCTCGAGATAGAGACGCCTGGTTGATTTGCACCAATGTTTGTCAGCCACCGTAAGACTTCATTGTGTCAGGCGAGGACTATTCTGTGCGCAGCCATACACTCACACCCACAGAGCCTTAATGCCAATGTATACTCACAAACAGTTGCTCTTTATACACAAATAGTTTTATGGAATGTTATGCTTTTCTAGTTTTCAGTGTTATAGAGAAAATTACATCATATAGGAGCACCCAGCCTTATCACAGAGCCTGTTTATTAGCCTCTCTCTCTCTCTCTCTCTCTCTCTCTCTCTCTCACACACACACACACACACACACACACACACACACACACACACACACACACACACACACACACACACACACACACCGGAGATAATACCGTGATGATTAAACTGGTCTCCTTTATCCTTCTTGCTTAATCCAACCCATCACTGCACCTAGCAGCGCTGCCAAGAAGTTTTCTCAATCTTTTTCCTCTCCTCTCAGTTTTTTCTTTTTCCTTCCCCTGCCTCAGTTGTCAGGAAGATGAAGCTAGTCTTTTTTTTTTTTTTTCTCGCTCTCTCACTCTCTCTTGATTTCCTGTGGTTATGTTTTTGTTGGAACTTTTTTTTTTTTTAATTAGATGGAGAGTGATTCATGATAAGTAACAGTACGTATCATTTTCTCCCCCCCCCTTTTTTTTGCCTGTTAACACTAAGAAAAATATATTATTTTCTCTCCTCTAGTAATAACCGCTTCAGTACGTTGACGTCTTGATGAGGTTTGTTTTTGTCGCCGCCAAACTTTTCTATTAAGTCGAGGAAATTTAAGGTGTTAGTGAAGTCAGCCTTGTTCTGTATCTTTTCAGTACATGCAAAATTGTAGCAGAAAAATGGAAACTTTGATAGCTGCACCCACCCAACAGTACCCAACACCCCAGCACATCACAAAAGGTGTCCTCTGTGTTTGGACTCACCCCACTTGCACATCACACGAGCCTCAGACACACCCCAGACACGTCCCACAACAGGCACTTTACCATTACCCTCCACTAGTTAGCCCCTCCATCGCCATAAATGCGATGATCATAAATCTCTGTTGTTACAGTTTTCCATATTTCATCCATCACAAAGGTAGGGGGACTCGGTGAGTGAGTGAGCAACAAAGTTAGAGACATACACTGATTTTGACCAACCCTTTGGATGCGGCAGAGATGATCCCAAAATTCTTTAGTTCTGTGACATATTGTACTATATCCCCAGACGATTTTACTCATGTCGATATGTTTTTTTTCCGAACTAGAGCCGGTATATATATATATATATATATATATATATATATATATATATATATATATATATATATATATATATATATATATATATATATATATATATGTGTGTGTGTGTGTGTGTGTGTGTGTCCGACTCTGGGCATACAGTAGGTTTCACAGCCTGCTCTCAAGGCCCAGTAGTCCCCCTACATACCATACACCTCTACATGTCACCACTTCGGCGCTAACACCCACCGTTTATATTGTATACATGCTAGGGCTGTCTCATACAGGACTGGTGTATTGGTATTAGCGGGGGTAACTTTACGACATGTCGGCGGGTCTTCTGGTAGATTAGTAAAATCGGATTTTTAAGAAATTCAGATCCTTAAACTGTTTTCCTGCCCCAGCCGAGATTTGAACCTGGGTCCGGTAAGACTACAGGCCACCTCTCTACCGATTGAGCCACCGCCTTCAATATAAAACCTTCAATATTTTTCCTTATAAGAGGCTTCCGGTGAGTAGGTGAAAAGCGTGTGGAGTTCGCCAGAATATAACAGATACTGGTATGTCGCGTGGCAGGAGTGTACGAATCAGTGGGTACTAAAGAGATACGGATCACTGGAAAGCAGAATAGTATGTACTGTTTATCTAAAAAAAAAAGTCAGCTGCATTTATGTATCTCTTTCTCTGGCACATAAACAGCTGAAATGATTAATAATAATAATGATATTAATAATAATAATAATAATAATAATAATGATAATAATAATTAATAATAATAATAAGTAATAATGATAATAATAATAATTAATAATAATAATAATAGTAGTAGTAGTAGCAGCAGCAGCAGCACCAGTAGTAGTAGTAGTAGTAGTAGTAGTAGCAATAGTATAGTAGATTGGTAGTAGCAGTAATAGTAGTAGTAGTAATAGTAGTAGAAAATAATAATAATAATAATAATCGCTAAAATCATGCTTCTTCAAAGGGTGCTCTGCTTAAAAATTGCACAAAATAATTAATTTCTGAACTCCACGGCCTCCGAGGGATAATCAGATTCTCTCCATTTTTTTTTTTTTTTTTTTTTTTTTTTTTGAGAGGGAAAATGAAAACCAAGTGCAGGAGAAAAAAATGACATTAATATGAGTGTTAGAGATGAAATAAAAGCAGAAATGGATTTGCTAGGGAAGAATTACATGTGGATATCCAACCGCAATTCAGTGTGAAATTATTCGTTTGGAGAGGTATATGAGAGAGGGGAGTTTAAGTTGGGGGAAGGGCAGCGTAATAGCAGGGAATAGGGCGACATGGAGGTTATTTGCTTGTAGCCACCCCCTCTGGGATTAAGGCGCCTGGCTATAGATAGATAGGTAGATGGTTATTGTGTAGCTGTAATTAAATATATATCAGGAAGTATCAGATTTGTTGGCACAGTATAAAATCAGCTTTTACGTAATGTCGATTTTTTCCCCCCAGGCTTCATTTACCCTGGTGCTCTTCTCTGAAGCGTACTTTAACTCTCTTATGATTGACACAACTCTCGTATGTGATTCCAGCAATCCAATTCACTGAAATAATCGCAATAATGTCATTACTTTGATTATTGAAGACGAGGAGGTATGAGAGTGATTACAAAAACTAGCCAGAGCTGACATTACCATAATAGAGTTAATCTTCACTTTTATCATAGAAGGAATACCCGGCGTTGCCTGGGAAAAAAAAAAAAATACCTTATGATCGTGCATTACCTGGGACCCTGGATGGCCACACCTTATGCGGAAGATCCTCGGATTCCCATTTTATCCTTGGTCCCATTTCCCCAGGGTTATATTCACCATGGACCTATTCCTACCGTGGACCTATTTTCACTGTACCCACCCACCAATCCGTCTACCCATCCGACCCGCAGTACCGAATAATATGGATATGGAAGTAAAGAATTCAGTGGTAATTAGCTTCCATCTCTCCGCCATGTTGACGAGCATTTCTGATTAATTATAATCTTGGCCAGTAGAGCCACTTTAGCCTATGCGATGTACACGTTTAAAACGCTTAAATTTGTTGTAGGAAGTTACACCTGTCAGAAGTGTTGAATGAGTTCCATATTCATCTCCCTTGGTTTCCACAGAGGAGGGACAGACAAATTCTCTCTCTCTCTCTCTCTCTCTCTCTCTCTCTCTCTCTCTCTCTCTGTTTGCAAATTTTTCATGATAAACACCTCTTAAGCTTCATCATTATCTGACATACTGAATATAAATTTGCCCTCCTCACTTTATCAAAACATTGGTCGTCCTTTAGTGAACCCAGATTAGAGAATATTACACTAACGATGCACGGATGGTTTCTTAGCCAAACAGCCTTTACACACACACTACGCACGAAAGATCACAGACACGTACATGCACACCGCATACGTACAGTCATGCTTACACACATAAACGTACATACTGGCTTAAAAACGTGTACAGAATCTACCCATCTACGTGGTCGTACACTCAAGTATTGTGAATCTTTGCACACACATAAATACATACATGCATACACACATGGTTTCGCGCGCGCGCACACACAGACACTTACATACATGCATACACATGTGTTAGAGCACACACACACACACACACACACACACACACACACACACACACACACACACACACACACACACACACACACACACACACACACACACACACACACCAAAGGGTTTAACGCCAAGGCAAAATTAAGACTTAACAGAATCATAAAGCACTCGCCAGCCTGAGGGGGTCGGCTGTCATGACTTCCAAATATCGGCAACAAAAACAATGCCGAAAGCTGCTTCATTATCATCATCATCATCATCATCATATACAACAACAGCAACAGCATCAGCGAGAAAATAATAGTAATAATAATAATAATAATAATAATAATAATAATAATGATAAATAATAATAATAATAATAATAATAATAATAACAACAGCGAGAACCACATCACCACCACCACCACCACTAACAACAACAACAGGGAGAATCGCAGCATCACCAGGCCAAGCACGTATTGCTCTCATTAACTTTGCGTATGGCGGAGCAGGCAAAAATAACCCCTAGTCTCTTGGCATCAACTCCCTCCCTTTACTGAGCTTCTCCCTAACTAAATAAAAGAGTCAGGCGGTGGCAAAAGTAAATAATAAAGTATGGAATCGTAGTTTGGGTCAAAAAAAAAAAAAAAAGGCAAAATAAAGAGATGAAGCAATAAAGCACGTGAGGATATTTACGGTACTTCATTACCTACGGCAAATTTGTCCTAATGGCAGCAAGAACAGACTGAGTTTCTTCACGGGGATGGTATTTCTGGTACTTTAAATACCGTAAAGATAGATAGATAGATAGGTGGATTGGTCGATAGGTACGTAAATAGGTAGGTTGAGAGGTAGATACATAAAAAGAATACATACATAGGTCGTTAGGTAGGTAGAGAGAGAGAGAGAGAGAGAGAGAGAGAGAGAGAGAACTGCAACATCAACAACACAGGCACGCGTCACTCTCATTAACTTTGCATATACGCGGCGCAGGGAAAAATGACCCCCACCCCCCTCCGTACGACTGACTCTTGGCGTTCCCCTGCCACACCATCTCCACCCTCACAGTTTGTGTGGTGTAAGTAACGGTAACTAACCCACGGATATTAACCATATCACTGCGAGGTGAAAAGGAAGAGGGGGTTTCTCCTTCGCTCAGTAAAATTGATTGGTGATAACTGTATTATATTACAAGTCACCACCGTAACAAAGAGATTAAATTGGACTTTTAACCCCTTTAATGATGGTTGGGAGGATAACGTGGAGCTTCCAAGTTGTAGTGCTATGCAGCTTGCATGAAACAGTTGGGGCGTACACCCAGAAGCCAAACCATATCATATTCCCCTGCACCTTGCCGTGAGAGGGATCCTGGTCCACTCTGGTGAGGTGCCGTCTACCGCATGGAGGCACCGAGTCTCCACACGGTTATGTAGTGCTGTACTGTACCTGTAGGACGGCCCCACTGAAGCAGTATGTGATCTACGGGTCCGCTCGGCTAGAGACAAGCCGGGGTTAAGCAACAGCATGTGTCTGGTTGGCTAAATGAAATCGTGTGCCGGTAGCAAGAGTATAATCAGTTGACATACTAGTGAGAACGTTAAGGGTGGCTAACAGACTCCTTGATTTTGTGGGAGTTCCTTCTTAGCTGATTTACCCGTCTGGTGATGGGGAGGGTTGTAATGCAAAAGTTTTCATCGCAGTGGAGGGATTGAGAGAGAGATTTTCTGATCCCCTTAGAGCAGGAAATGGGGCTTCCTCCTAAGATCATCAGTTAGTACCAATAATAATATAAAACGAAAAGATAGAAAAAGAAAATAGTGCATGAACAAGCTATATAACGGCTGGAATTATGGGAGGAGACAGCAGTAGGAATAAAGTAATAAATATGACAGAACACAGCACGTGCGAGTGTTGGGGGTGGACAGTTGTGGGAGTCGAGGACAGCCCAGGCAACAGAGGCGGACACATCAGCAACACAGACACGAGCCATCCTCATTAACTTTGCGTATGCGGCAGAGGCTGAAAAAATCCTCCTCCTCTCCACCCCCCCCACACACACACACACAACGACCCTACCCCATGTCGGTGTCAGATCAAATCCGCCTTTTATCCTTAACTACGAGCTTATTTTAGTTGATGCTTGATACTGATAGGCAGTATTATTAAGCTACGAAAATCCTCTTGGTAGTGAGGAAGTAAGTGAAGGCTGTATCTACGGCCTTTGATTCGAAAAAGTATCTCCTTAGCTGAATAAGTTAGCGGAGAGGTAGCGCGAATAAACAATAAAAGACGCTAGTGCTGAAAAAATTATCCCCCCTCCCCCATGGCATGCTTCTGTCGTATCAATCTTGCCTTCTGTCATAAAGTAGGGCCATTAAACGCTAAGTAATTCGGCCTAATGAGAGAGCGTCGCGTACTGAGGAACAGGGGACTTTATGCGTGATTACACTCCGCTTACCTCTTGGCTCATTTGCCGCTTCTGTGTGCTTGGCTAAAAAGAGGTTGGGTGACTTTAAGGACCCCCCTACCCCATCCTTTCCGTCCCACTTCCCATTCCCCTTCACTCCCAGCTCCCTCCTCCTTCACCTTCTCCTCCTCCTCCTCCTACCCTCCTCCTTCCTCCTTGGTAGTAATAGTAGTAACTGTAGTAGTAGCAGTTGTAGTGATAGTAGTAGTTGCAACCCTAGTCCCATCTGAAAGTAAACTTGGCGGACTGCAGGCTGATGCTCCCCTCCTGCAGTCCACCATCCTCCTTTTGGATGTAGGAAAGGGGCTGAGGGACGTTTGTATAACCGGGCAGGGGAGCCATCCAGCTGTATCGGTGCCACCGCATGAAGGCGTCCCTCTCCAGCACCAGGAAAGCCACATGTACAGAAAAAATGCCACAGCGACACATTAGTGTTTCAGAATTCAAAAGTCCAGCCGACCATGGAGACCAACTTAGTGTATAAAAATTGTTATGTTGCTAACTTTGTAATTAACCCCAGCGGCATATTTTCCATCCTCAGAAATAACAATTCTCACTTCCAGGGATGCGAGCAGCCTAGGTTAACAACCCCTGATTCCAAAATGTGTGTGGGAATGTTTTTCATTCTTTATGAAAGTTTTGGTTTTTAATATATTTTGTTGTATTCATAATAATATAGGTTGGGAGCATACACACGTCAGAAATACAGGAAACAATATATCACACCACTGTATAGGAGGCTACATAGTCCTGTGATACTCGTATGTCTACATAATTTCTCATGTATTCTTGTTGTTGGAAGACTAGTATAGCGTATTGTTGCCACCGGTAAACTAATTTATTCAGCCTGGGAGAGTTCTCCATCTTAGTGAAGGGTCCAAAAAGAGAATGTCGAGAAAAGACAAATGTGAAAAAAAGTTGTGAGCAAAGCGACACAAGGAAGACAAGATGAAATGGGAACGTGGAGAGTTCGGAGGAGGATTTACGAGGAAGGGGGGAAGGAAAGGATGGTAGAAGAGATACACCCATGGCTTATATAATACCGGGTGGTTCGTAAATAGTTATCCACAAGAAAATAGCGAGGCAGTACCTTGTATGTTTGGGGGACGGCTCAGTCAGCTCGTGTTTGCCTGATTGTGGCATGTGGAGTAGGAAATCAATAAGTGTTGCGAGGTAGATACTGATCACTCTGATTGATACTGATAATCCTGACTGAAAATGATAACTCTGATTGATACGTCGCAATAGCACACTGGAAATCACCTTGCGGAGTGGACTGGAACATGATATAATGTCTCACACCTGCATGTAGAGGAGAGTAATTCAGACGACGGGGAAGAGGGAACTGCACACCGAAACAGAGATAAATTATTCACTAGGGATATAAACGAGGCTGACCAAACATCATACAACACACAGAGATAATTGTTAAAACTGTTACACCTAGGGTTTCAGTTCAGTGTCAGTAAGAGTGTATCGCTTTGTCATAAGATTATATTTTAAATGCATTGTTAGATAGAATAGATAAACAGATAGATAGATAGATAGATAAAGATTGATAGAAAGTTAGATACAGATAGACTGATCGATAGTTAAATAAATATATGAATAGATAGATACAGTAATTATGATTTTATCGGTATCAGCAAAATAAGGAAGCTTCCAAGCCCACGAGAATACACTCCTTCGTCAGTCTCATGGTCATAGGAACGTGCAAAATATAAAGCCCGGACCAGCGGAACATTCTTCTTCACGTGGTTGGAATTTATTTATTTTTTATGTAAATTTATAGCCGGCCGCTGACTTATGAAGTAGATAAACTTATAAAGGGCGTTTTTTTACGGATATTTATGTGTGTGTGTGTGTGTGTGTGTGTGTGTGTGTGTGTGTGTGTGTGTGTGTGTGTGTGTGTGTGTGTGTGTGTGTGTGTGTGTGTGTGTGTGTTTCCCCGCGTTCTCAGTCGTAAATATTGGTCGTACGCGATAAAGGATATATGCCCCGCTTACATTATCAAAAGTTGTGTGTGTGTGTGTGTGTGTGTGTGTGTGTGTGTGTGTGTGTTTTAACTATTATGTATTGTGTCGGGTAAATTTTGGCATGTGGATATGGTGTCTGTAAAAATATTCATTATATATACCTGTCGGTGAATAGAGTTACGAAAATGGTGATGATGATGATGATGATGATGACGATGATGACGACGACGAAAATACAGGCTAAGTCAAACTGCCTAAATGATGCTACTTAAGGCACAGATGATAATGAAGGGGCAGGCAAGATCCTTTTAAACATTTTATTATAGGATAGGATATAACTGTGGTATCTTTAATTCCAGAGAAAGGAAGGGTTAGCATTGCAGAGGCGACGTAAAGAAGAGAGAGTTAAGGCAGTGTGAGCTAGGGTAGAGTGAATTAAGGCAGAATGAGCTAAGGCAGGGTGAGATAAGGCAGGGTGATTTAAGGCAGGGCGAGCTAAAGTAGGGTGAGTTAAGGCAGGGTGAGCTAAGGCAGTCTGCTAAGGTAGGGTGAACTAAGGCCGAGTGAGCTCCTTCACATTGAGCTGAGGCAAATTGTGATGAGACAAATGAGCCAAGAAAGGTTGATATATTGTGGTAAGTCAGGGGTGTCGAGGATTTGCCGGTGAGTGAGTGAGTGAGTGAGTGAGTGATAAGAGAAGTATGCCAGGAGGCTCCAAATGTGTAAGAGTGAGGCAGGTTAGGGTTATGGTCGTAGGGAAGATGCCATGTGTTAATGAAATGTGTGAGAAACTGAGTGAGGTGAAAGAAGAATGTCAGGAGACCCAAGTGTGTGAGAGTGAGATTAGGGCAGTGACTATTGGGAAGAATGGCAGGTGGCATTTTTCCCTTCCAGGATGAGAATGTGAATGTGTGTGTGTGTGTGTGTGTGTGTGTGTGTGTGTGTGTGTGTGTGTGTGAGAGAGAGAGAGAGAGAGGAGAATGTCACGAGAGTCCAAGAAAGTGAGAGTGAGGCAGGTTAGGGCTCTGACCGGTGGAAGAGTGCCGTGTGGCTCTGTTCTCTTCCACCTTCATTGGTTAACGAGGTGTTGGATTCAATTTACCACACCCATCTCGCTCCACTTCTCGGCTTGACCTATTTTTTTGGCTTTGTCTTCTTCCCTTCCTTTCCCGCATTTTTCATCTCTGTCGTTTTCTGTGTTGTTTGTGAATTCATTTTGTCACAGCAGTCTCTCACCACACCTCTCTTCTTGACCTGTTTTTCTGTTTTATCTTAAGCTGCTTCTTCCACGCATTTTCCTTTTCTCCATCATCCCATTACTGTTGTCTGTGCATGCTTTTTCTGCTGCCATCTCTCCCTCTCTTCTCTTTGGTGTAATTTTCTGATTCACCTTCTTCCCCCCTTCCCATCATCGTTCATTTCTCCAACGCCAGCTGTCTCCACTTCTCTCTCCTTCATCTCCTTGCGACTATTTTTTCTTTTTTCTTTATTGTTACGTAGTCTCTTTCCATCTTCCTGTTAGTTTTCTTTTCTCCATCGTTTCTTCAGTGGATTCAGTTGACCACCTCCGTCTTTCTCCTCTTCTTCCCTCGTCTCCTTGTCCTGCTATTCTGTTGTAGCTTCTTTTTTCTCTCACTGATTGAACGAATTAAACAAACCCCAACAGCCCCTTCACTTTACTGATATTTATTCTGCTTTAGTCCAGTTATCACGAGATGATTACATTGGGTTTAGGAAGGAACTCTCGTGTCTTCCTTTTCTTTCCTTCATTCCGTTCCTGTCATGTTCATCTCTCATCACGTTCCTGTCGGATTATATTTCCCTATTTTCTCCTGTCACTTCTTCCAAGCCTCTTTTACTCTTCCTTCCCTTCACTACCGTCGCCTCAGCCGTGTCATTTCTTTCTTCCCTCCTCTCTTCTTCTCCTTCCCTGACCTCCCTTCATTCTTCCTCTCCCATGGCCATCATCTCATACTCCCTCACAAATTTATCTCATTACCTCTCATATCGTCATCTTTAATAAAATCTTATCTTCCTCTTTCACTTATTCTCTTTCTCTCTCTCTCTCCCCCCCCCCAAAACTTCCTCTTTCACTTATTCTCTCTCTCTCTCTCTCTCTCTCTCTCTCCCCCCCCCAAAATAAAAAACACGTCAGCATAACAAGCGTAAAATTAAACAACTACGTAATTGTATTGAAAATAAAAGGAAAAGGAGAGATCGTAGCGACTTTCGGTATATCACTGTAGCATGAATAAAAGAGAGAAAAAATGCTATCGTAACAATAGCTTTCATAGCAGCAGTAAAATTTTAAGTAATTTTATAAAGACTGAAATAGAAATAGCATTGGCGCTATCGTAGGGAAACATAAAATAAACAGCGCCATCATAGGAAACATAAATAAAGGCGAGATCATTATAGCATAAATAAGAGGATATAAAATAGGCGTTATGGTAGGGAAGCGTAAAATAAAGCTGTACCTTCGTCGTAAAATAAACTTGCACCATCATAGTAAGCGTAAGTAAAAGCAAGATCATCATAGCATAAATAATAGCATCTAAAAATCATCCTCATGACACTGAATGGGTGAACACGGGCTGGCAATAATTCCACCCGGTATTATAATTAGTATTCATGGAACTGCGCTGGGATGATCATTTAATAACCGAAATATTACTAAGGCCTCATCTACATGCTAATAGAATGAATCATAGCCCGCCTTCATAGCTCCCTAATAGAACGCCCGAAGCCTCATTCTCGGCATTTGCTTGGCGTATTCCCTTGGCTTTATGAGGCTCTTCACTACCTCATTCTAGGCAGTGTTTGGCTTTTCTTTTTGCTTGATTTTTGCGCGTTTTTGAGGCTCCCTAGCTAAAGAAATGGAGACAGGGTTGTGTGTGTGTGTGTGGGTGTGTGTGTGTGTGTGTAGAAAGAGAGAGAAAGAAAGCATTTGTGAAGGTATGATAGGTAATTTGATAAATTATGGAGGGAAAATATGATAAGAACCAAGGTAAGAGGATAGTGTGTGGAGAGAGAGAGAGAGAGAGAGATGGAGGGAGGGAGGGAGTCTGGGGGGTGCTGTAGGAATATAATCGCAGCCCAGGTAGTCAAGCCGCAGTAAAGACAAATTAATTAGCGTCATTAAGCACGGTAGCGCTGGACATGGCGGTAATGAGGATGGCGGCCTTTGTCTCCTGATCGGTTTTACTTCCGCCATGAAGAGAGAATTGGTATTAAAGGTTTTATTGATATCGTGTCCAGCTAACAGACCATTTCCGAAAAGATAATCCGTCCTTATAGTTCTCCTGGGATAGTGATGTCAGTGGCATGGACAGACTTTTTGTTGCGGAGGGGGGGGGGGGCAGGGGCTCTAGCTAAAGAAAAAGGGGGGGCTTTAGCTAAAAAGGAAAAAAAAAAAAAAAGGAGGGCGGGTACACTACACCTTTCCCTTGTCACTGTCCGTATTACCTGACGACGGTATCTAACAGGCACTTCGTAATCCTCAGGCAAAGGAGTAGCAAACCTAGGCCCTTTGAGCCTTATTCGTGCACTCCCCTAAGTGATGGTTTATGTTAGGCCTGTTCTTATGTTATAGTATGAAGATTTATGCAACGCGAATGCAGTGTGTGTAACTTTTCAGATGTTACAACGAGCTTTCACACTGTTAGATGTGTTTTTGTTTTTTGGGGGGAGGGGGAGGAGGGATATATCGAATTAGATTCCACCGTATATGTAAGACGATGGATTCAACTTTTCTGTCTGTAAAGAATGCATTATGAAGCAGTACTGGACACTTGCCTAGTAAACAATGCAGAAATAACTGAGTGTGTATATTAGTAAGGGTAAATATTCTGCACATATAAACTGTCATATAGCAGAACTGGTTACTCAAGGCTTCCTCATTTATTATAGTGTAATTCAAGAAAAGAGGCTGACAAATTTAAGGTGTCTGGGTAAAGAAAAGTTTTATTCTGCGTGGATAAAACTGTATTTCGTTGTGCCACACAGAGCGAAGGGAGAGTGAGATTGATTTGAAAAGAAGGGGATTGAAAGAAAGTGAGATAGAGCAATAAACGAGATGGGATAGACGGTGGGAGAGTCTGGGAGGGAGGGATGATGATTTATGGCAGAAGGGTCATTGCTGAGTAAGAACAGAAAAGACTAGGGGTTCGTAATTTAAGGCTACCCCTTATAAGATCCTGCGTCATGTTGCAGACTAATTTATTGATTATTAGGTATGTCATAGCCGAATCAGTGATAAGTACTCTGAAAGTATTTTTTTTTTTTTTTAAGGTGGAAAGGGATGGTACAATTTTTCTCCTGCCTGGATAATATTTCAGGGAGTGGTGGAGCCATAACGCTGCTTGCTTCTTTATCTAAAGTACTAATAAAGCTAATACGCAATGGTTGCGGCCCACATAAATTATAATTAAAAGCCATAAACCTGCCAAAAGAGGGTGGCATTTGAGGCTGTGAGGGCCAATGAGCGGGCCTTCAGCGTGCCACCGCCATTGAGCCAAACCAGCTCTCAACACCGACTGGCAATCATGTGTAGTTCATTTATTTTAACGTGACGGAGATTTTCGTCCTTTAGCAGCATATTTCCTCTAGCTCAGTGGTAGAATAAGATACCGGGTTATACAACGACTCAGTATTCTTTCCGTAGTACCTTTTCATGACCAAGACCAGTAGATAATACAACGACTCGGTATTCTTTCCATCATATTGTAGTGTTAATGTCTTGCTACAGCTCACCAATTTTACGTCCAATTAAAGTGAACAGAGTATAGATAGAGCGGAGACAAAGCACAGGCGCGGTACCTCCCACCTGCTTAGGAGAGAAATGGGGGAGTATAATCGAGGTACCGGTAATTAGATGAAGGCTGCTAAGATTGACGCTCGTAAAATTGTCCACCGTTAGTTTTAATGGAAACTAGAACTGTCCTGATCTTGAGAGAGTTAATGGTGACAGCATTAACGTTTCCAGACTGCTTGACTCTCAGCTGAATATAATGGAATGACTCTTAGCTGAATAATACATGACTTTATATCAGCTGGATGTAATCGTTATATCAGCTGGATATAATCGTTTCGTGTTAGCGTGAATACGTAGAATGCTGGTGTTAGTCCGACCATGGAGGAGTTAAAGGTGTCCTGTTCACTGTATTCTTTTATTGCTTTTTAACATTTCTGCTTTGTCGTTTCATTAGCCCCTTAGTGGACAGCGGCCTCTCTCAGCTGTTTGAAATTGTTTGGCAGTAACTAGAGTAAAGTGAGTTTAATATTGATTACGTAAACTAAGCTTTGCAAACAGATCTTTTTATGAGTCTAATGCGTTAGTGTGTGTACAGATGCAGAGAAACTATATGTAGGGGAAATAATTTTAATCTTCAGCTTACCTACCCGGCCAGCTTTCCATATATGATAAATAGACGGGATACTGACAGGTGTTTGCGAAAGTGCTTCAGGATTTGCATAGGTTATACTTGGTGCGAATACAACCATTAACGTGATCTGGCTCCCTGGATCCGCATTCTCAGTGAAAGTTCAGTGAACTCTAAATCACACACACTTGGTTATCCTCTGGCAGTAGTAATGAAGGAGCTTGGGTGATGATGTGTCAGGTCCCTGAATCCGGTTACGTTCAGTATCTTGTAGTGTATCCGTACTACCACTACACTTTTTTTTTTTTTTTAGCTCAGAAGATACGGTTTAGTGTGAAGGAGTTATTTACGGTCTAAATCTAATCCCTCGTGTTTGAACACTTTACACCAAGGTGGATAAAATTCATCCGATAAGAAGAGCAAAATTGGAATATATATATATATATATATATAGATAGATAGATAGATAGATAGATAGATAGATAGATAAATAGATAGATATAGATAGATAGATAGATAGATAGATAGATAGATAGATAAATAGATAGATATAGATGTGTGTGTGTGTGTGTGTGTGTGTGTGTGTGAATGACCTGACTGTGGGCATACTCCTAATAGTCCTTTACCTAAGGTCCAGAACTCTTCTGCGTGCCACGCACTTTCACACATCGCTACGTCGGCATTGTAATCCCCAGTTCATATTGAATACGTGTTATGTTTGGTTCATTTTGGAGTGGTGTCATGGGATTAGCAGGATGTTTTTATGAAATCTCGGTGGATATTGTGGAAGTTTATGAGAATCTGTGTTAATGAAAAAAAAAAAATCGAACTGTTCCCAGACCCAGCTTGGGATGGAGCACACGCGGCTTCAGACAACAGACCACTTCACTAACTGTTTATAACTACCTGCCACACAGCATGGAATTAGGAGGAATTATCGTCATAGTACCCAGGGAAAGAAACCGTACTTTAGTTTATTAATAATTTAAGTCTTCGATAGGATCCGCTCCACCTCTCATATCCTCGTCTTTATCCAGACTCTCATCTCAGACAGGGGAGCGTAAACACCAGGCAAACAGGGTGGTAGCCCCAGGTGGATGGGAAGCTGGTGATAGGGAGGGGTGGAGCTCCCTTTTCGCGAGCCACCAGGGCCTCAGCTCATAGGTGTTTATTCCCATCAACTTAGTGCTTTCGCTAGAACATATTCCTTACCCATATGAAGTGTGGCTGCAGAGGAAGGATGAGATGTCATATGAAAGGTATAAGGAAAAGAGGAATAGAGCGAGAAGGGCTGTGCGTGATGCTAAAGTGGCAGCAGATGAGAGGTGGGGTAGGCGGCTGACAGAGAATTTTCAACAGAATAAGAAAATGTTTTGGAAGGAGGTGAAAAGGGCGCGAAAGGGAGAGTCTGGGAAGGAAGAACGAGTAAAAGCAGAGGATGGAAGGATGTTAATTGAGATGGATGCAGTAAGGAAGAGATGGGCAGAGTATTTTGAAAGATTGTTAAATGTAGAGGAGGAAAACGTGGCTGAGATTGTGGCAGATAGAAGGGTGCAAGGAATAAATGTGTTGGGAGAGTTGAATGATTCTTTGATCACGAAGGAGGAAGTGGAGAAGGCAGTAAAGGAGATGAAAACAGGGAAAGCTGCAGGTATGGATGGGTGTGCTGTGGAATGCCTGAAGGGTGGTGGAGTGACTATTGTTGACTGGTTAGTAAGATTATTGAATGTGTGCTTTGAGAAAGGTATGGTGCCAATTGACTGGGCAAGTGCTTGTGTGGTCCCGTTGTATAAAGGCAAGGGTGATAAGTATGAATGTACTAGCTTTAGGGGTATAAGTCTGTTGAGTGTTGTAGGTAAAATGTATGGTAGAGTGTTAATTATGAGAGTTAGAGAGGGTACAGAGGGAGTGATTAGTGATGAGCAGTGTGGCTTTAGGAGAGGGAGGGGATGCGTTGATCAGGTGTTTGCTGTGAGACAAGTGTGTGAAAAGTATTTAGCGAAAGGCAAGGATGTGTTTTGGGCATTTATGGATTTAGAGAAAGCGTATGATAGAATTGATAGGGAGGCTTTGTGGACTGTTTTAAGATTGTATGGACTTGATGGTAGGTTACTAAAAGGGGTGAAAAGTTTTTATGTAAATAGTAGAGCGTGTGTAAGAGTGGGAAATGCTGTGAGTGATTGGTTTCCCGTGAGAGTGGGGCTGCGACAGGGATGTGTGATGTCGCCTTGGTTGTTTAATATTTACATGGATGGTGTTGTAAGGGAGGTGAATGCAAGAGTTTTAGGTGGTCTGAGTCTGGTAAATGTTGATGGAGGAGAGTGGAATCTGAAGCAACTGCTGTTTGCAGATGATACTGCATTGGTGACCGATTCAGAGGAGAAATTGAGACAGTTGGTAGAGGAGTTTGGAAGGGTGTGTGAAAGGAGGAAATTGAAAGTAAATGAGAATAAGAGTAAAGTGATGAAGTGTACGAGGTTGATAGATGGTAGGGGGATGAATATAGTTTTGAATGGTGAGTTGCTTGAGGAGGTAGATTGTTTTAAATATCTAGGGTCACATGTTGCTGTGGATGGAAGAATAGATGCAGAAGTGAAGTTTAGAATAAATGAAGTAGGAAAGGTGCTGGGAGGAATGAAAAAGTGTTTAAATGTCGTTCGCTTAGAATGGATGTAAAGAGAAGGCTGTATGAGGGTGTTGTGGTACCGACTGCGTTATATGGGGCTGAAACATGGAATATGGGTGTAGCAGAGAGGAAAAGTTTGAATGTAATGGAGATGAGATGTCTGAGGAGTATGTGTGGAGTGACGCGTATGGATCGAGTGCGAAATGATGAAGTGCGAAGGAGAACTGGAGTTGTTCGGGAGATGGCTGGTAGAGTTGAGCAGAGGGTGTTGCAATGGTTTGGGCATATGGAGAGAATGGATAATGAGCGATTGGTGAAAAAGATAACTAGATCTGATGTGAGAGGTGTAAGACTGAGAGGAAGACCACGAATAGGATGGATGGACAGTGTGAAGAGAGCGCTGGATGCGAGAGGGATGTCTGTTGAGCAAGGAAGAGTGGCTGTGCGTGACAGAAATAAATGGAGAGAAATTGTGAATGAATAAGTGATGACGCAGCCCTGAGGGGATATTCTCCCGCATTTGGTCTGATCAGCTAGTCAGGTCAGGTGCGGGTAAGGGGATGGGTCTGTTATGATGTGGCAGGGGTAAACCAGTTCTGCTGTCGGGCCCTGCTGTGGATGTCACTGCTTGCATTGCGCAGTTGACCCTTGTGCGGTGTGATGCGGTGAGGATCTGTCCGTTCTCCCCTTTGGGGCTAAGATGCGAATGAATGTGTTTGAATGGATGAGTAAATGGAGAGTGTGTCGTCCTGTCTCGGCTACCTCCCTTTCCTTGGGGGAAGCAGCCTAGGTATATAGATAGATAGATAGATTTATTTGGGTACATGATACGTTATTATTATCTATGCAATATCTGTACAGCTTAGCAGCATAGAACAAAACTTTTCACTGACAAGCGAGTGGACCAGAAATATCCCTAATGGCCCCATCCTTGGAGGCAACCGAGATAGAAGTCCACGGCTGAGAAAAAACAAGGAAAGAAAGGTATAGCAACTTTCTCTGATTATTAGGCTTTCAGTGAAGGCAATTCTCACTTCGTTAACGCGTTAAATACAAGGACTTTTTACCGTCTTCAAGATACCGTTTGACTGCTTCATTAGTCTAGGTGGAACGTCTCATAGTGAAGAGATTACAAGCAGCCTTCATTTTCCCTTTCCTTCTGGGAGGTTCCTCCAAAGCACAATATAATCGTGTGGAGGCAGCAAGAAAATACATCACCGTACACAAAGGGATAACTCCTGCCACACTCATAGCCTAGCCTTAAATCCCTTCAGTACGATGATGTCTTTTCGTCTATCCTTGCTTCCGTCAGACATCTGTATGCAGCGCTGAGGAAAACCTCCAATAGAGAAGGAGCTAATGAAGGCTACGCCAGACCTCTTCAGTTCGACCCCATCCTCCCAGCTGATTAAAATCGTATGGTGTTAACGAGCATTAGGATTCGAGTTGTTCCTCCTCAGAGATGCTAATAATAATAATAATAATAATAATAATAATCTTACTGAAGGCGTAAAACTCCTTTCTATGGCATAACTTTTTTTCCCCACTGAGACACACCTATAGGAGTATGCGAGAGGTGGCGGCTGGGCTTAGGATGGAGTGGATAGGTGTAGTGAAAAAGGAATCTGTAGGCAGTATCGCAGCGGCCGCCTCGTTCGTCCCTGGGTTTAAGCGTCTGACAGATAGACAGATCGATGGATGGAGAGGTGAATAGATAATGATGGCTAGGTTTGGTAGGGAGATATATGATAATTATAAAGGTGAATATTGGTAAGAATAGTTACAAAGATGAATGTTGGTATAGTTAATTAGCTTTAACTTGGGCTAGATTTTCGTCCTTTTGTGGCTATTTCATGTAACTCAGTGGCAGAAAAAAAGACGGTAATATGGCTCTACATTCTTTATGTAGCACCTCTCTGTGATTAGCATCATATTCTGGTGATAATCTGCTGTTATAACTCTCGTGCCACATCCTCCTAGCAGCTGGTTCATTTCCTCGTAGCACTTAGCTCATTTCCAGTTATTGTAGCGCCTCTGGACCGTATTTTCGCGGGCATCGGGGACTTCCTAAAACCTGTGTCTTAGCGATTTATTGTCCACAGTACACCTGATTATACCCTTGTGTGTCAATTTTTTTTTTTTTTTTTTATCAGTATACTTTGCACCAGTGGCATACAGGAGGATAGAAAGTTGTGGTACGTAAAATAATTCCCTGAAGCAGACGCGTTACGACCTCTGCTGAGCCAAAAACGTTACTGATCCATATATTTTAACCTTCTCCTTTAACAGATATCGTGCAGATGTCTCAGAATAAATCGTTGAAAAATAGGGTTGCGAAATATGAGACAAGGATATGGTTTAGTATATTTCTACCCTATATTCACTCTTCATTAATATCTCACAGATGTCTCAGACCTCCACGAGCCATCAGACTTCAGGCATTCAAACTTTTCTTGACCTTTTCCCACGCAGGCTTTCAAACTTTTCTTGACCTTTTCCCACGCGACCTTTCCTTCTTTGTGATCTTAAATCATGGTCGCCCCTCGCCCCCAAAATCACGCCAAACGTAAAAGGTCAGGTGTGGAATCCCTGTGTTATTTTCTATTTCGGATACGATTTGGGTCTTCAGTACTAGAGTTTAACCCACTTCCTTGTTTGAGCTTTCTCTGTTATCTCTTCCTACGTTCCCAGGGGATTTTTTTTAAAGCTAAATTTTCCAAGGTGGTGAGATTAGATAGTTGTAAGTATCACCTTTACCCCTGTTAGTCCCTACTAAATTGAATGCAACTTGTTTTATGGTAGCAAAAATAAACTAAACGAATGTGAAAATACAAGATAGATGCAGAACCGTGAACTGAGGCGTTGGTAATGTCTGTGGGAGTGAGTGACATTAAATCCTAAAAACTTTATGATGTGACTGACCGAATGAGTTGTTCCAACAGATGCTTCCACATCAAAGAGTTACCTTCTGGGAATAAAAGGGTTAATAGGAAGTTCTCGCGTCAGAGCCCAGAAATCACACCTAAGTTAAATGTCGAAAATGGAGTTTGAATGATTTATATATATATATATATATATATATATATATATATAACTACCTCAGTACAATGGGATAATCATTTTCATGCATTACACCACCATTCAGAGTTATTGATTCAACCTCCAAACCACCTTTTTTGTTGTCTTGCTTTTGTTTTTTCTTGGAGGGAAAAATTTGCGGGTTCCTGGCTTTTGATTCTTTCTTCCTTGCATAAAAAAAAAAAAATGTTCTGGTGTGTGGATATTAAGAAATTATTGAAAGCTGAATCTAATTCCTCTGTTTTGAATGGTGTCTTCATAGCGGAATTGCATCGTATAAAAGGAACAGAAATGAATGTTAAAGACTTCTTAGTGAATGGGGTAAGGGATAAATAAGATTCATTTGTAAAGAGGAGTTCTATTTATGGGAGGAAATGTGTTGTTTCCATATATTCCTGTCTCAGCTACATTTGGATAATTCAAGTTAGGCAGTCTAGAGGAATCACATTTTTTCAAGGGACCATCCATACGACTGTTTTATTTGTCTGTGGAGGAGGAAGTAGGGCTTAGTGTACTTTAGGGGGTTAGCAAGGGTTTAAGATTGACAAATTGCATTCTTTAAGGTTCCTGAATTATTTTTCACCCTTATATCAGCAGTAGGTGGATGACACTGTTCAAGCACAGTTATGGTAGTCCAGGAAGTTGTATGTTTTCACTCGTATATCGGAAATTTAAATCAGTGCGTCGTAATAATACTGTAATTTCATGTTTAATAACTTCATTCACGCCCAGTCGTTTCCAGCAGTGGTATTAAAGAATCTAAATGCTGTTTTGATATTGACTAAATAGTGTTTTGCTTTCGACATCCCCATCGCAAGGGAATGAGGGAAACTGGGTTGGCACGGTGACGGTGAGAATGATTACTTCGCGTACACTGGTATATGTTCCAGGGGTCTTGAAAATAAACTGTAACGTTCAGGATGCGTGACTGATTTGGTATATTCCTTTAACAGTGATAGGCATTGCTATAGTTGTCATTAATTAGTCAGCCCAAGAACGTCATTCTAAATCTGAATGAATTATTAACCAGAATAATAAATAGAATTTTCAGAGAGCACAGTAACGCAGCACCTGAGCCTTGACCCATGACCTTGACCTTTGCTTGATGTGCACCAAAATCGAGTCACTTCATCCTAGATCACAAAATGTATGTACGAGTTTTGGTCCAGATCGGATGAGTAGTCGATGTTATATTTCATTAACATGGATACATGGATATACGGTAGTATATCCAGTAGATACATACATAGAAAGCGGCTCGATCATAAGTTGAGTAACATTGCTTGAAAGTAGCAAGAATAAAATGTAAGAGCACCACATTGAAGAAAATTAACAAAATCGTCTGGCGGTAGGAAATTTTTTTTTAGTGAAGAGGTGACGAAATTCTCACATTGTGCACCCAAGCGAAGAAAATTATAAGCAGCCCTTCAAAGTGAAGAGATCTATAAACTGCGCATCCAAGTAAGAGATTTATTAACTGCCCGTCAAGTTATTAACTGCGCATCGAACACCCGCACCACACGTCACAAGATTTCTTTTCATGGGAACACTGGGTCATAACCAAATAAACTGCCCATCAGGTAAATTATAAACTGCGTCGCATGTTTTCTCTTCTGGGGTAAGTGTGGGTCATTACTCGATCTGGGCATAATAACTTGATCTGGGCAATAACTTCATCCCGCGGAGACATTTACGAGAGGCTACTGGTTGTTGATCCTATAAACACTAAAATAAAATCAAGCCCTTACTGTCCTATCGGGAGCTGCGAGGTTAATAAATAGGATGATAAAGACGCGTGAACTTGTCAGAATTAATCGACGTTCTCTGTCTTTTTTTTTTCTTTTTTTTTTTTTCAACTAGCTTAGACGAGGGCAAGATGGAGAACGGGTGTTATATTTTCGGAACACTTTTGCCTCATTCGTATACGCCGTAGTAGAGTGGTAGTAGCATCTCCCCCCCTCCCATCATTTCCCTTACCCCCCTTCATCATCTCTTTCTCCTCTCCCCCTCCTCCCTCTCCCCTCTCTCTCTCTCCCATCCTCTTACCCCCACTTCCTTACCCCAGGCGATGTTAGTTCTTGGGAAGAGAGAGGATGGGAGAAGGTGGAGGAAGATTAGAGGGAGGGGGAGATAGAAGAAAGAGGGGTGAGGAGGAAGGCTAGGAGAGGGAGAAGGAAGGGGAGGCCAGTGGAGGAAGGAGTGGAGGGAATAGGAGAAATAAATAGGAGAGAAAGGGGAGGGGCGAAGCAGAGAGAGAGAGAGAGAGCGTGAGAGAAAGGAGAAGGAGTTGAGTGTGGAGGAGTAGAACATTGAGGGGAGGTTAAAAATGAGGAAGATAAGAGGGCGTGGCGTGTGTGTGGGAGGTGGAGAAGTAAGAGGGAGATTGGAGGAGGAGGAGGAGGGGGGAGATGTGGGAGCTGAGAGTAAGGGTCATAGAGGTTACGAGAAACAGGGAGGAAAAAACGGGATGAGAGAGAGAGAGAGAGAGAGAATCACAGTAGCGGAATAAATGTAGTAAAAGGCAAAAAAATTGAGTAGATGAGGGAGTACGTAGGTAATATTGCCGAAAGTGGCAGTTAATGGAAAGAAGTCAAAGCAGAAGTTAAACTGAGGAAAACGAGTGAGTTTAACCGGGAAAGAGGATTGAGGAAAGGAATGCAGAAGGCAGGTTATTCATGCAGGGCGGAGAGGAGTAGGGTTGCAGTGAAAATCGGGAGGAAAAAGGTCAGATATTTAGACTGGGAGAAGGGTAAGAAGGGAGGAGATGGAAATGAAAGGCATCGATGGGGAGAGGAAAATGAATGCTTTTTCAATGTTTGTGACAGAGAGAGAACAGGAAGGTGAAAGTAGTTGCATTCGTGTGAGAATTGGGAGTTGGAAGAGCGGACTGACGAAAAATGTGAGATATAGGAGAGGAGGGAAAAAAGGAGAAAATATGTAAGAATTTCAAAGGTAGGTAACAGAAGATTAAGAAAGCGAGGATGGAAAAAAAGTAAAAAATAGGGAGAAAGTGAGAAGATTATGCCAGAGAATTGATAGCTTAGTTATACAGAAAGAAACTACAATAGAATAATAATTTTAAAAAATTAGCATGTTATACTTCGACAGGTTTTTATGAGAACAGTAAGTAGATATTTTGTACAATCGCGGTCAACAGTTCCTTTGCCATATCTGGAAACAGTTTAAAAATTTAATTACATCTTGATATCCTCGTCTATCTATCTGTCTATCGACCTGTCTATCTGTCTATATCTGTGTGTCTGTCTGTCTCAGTCTTCTTGGTCTCGTCAAGAACATTGGGGCCCTAGGCCAGGCTGCTCTTGTTACTCAGTAAGAATCAAATAGGTTGGACTCCTGCTTCATTGATTGGGAGCCACAGAAGTGCCAAGGAGTCACAGACCTTATCTATCCCCGTTCACACGTCCTCCTGTATCTCTAAAATATCCTTTAATTTCCCCAGACGTCAATAATTAGAGATAATTGACTTTAATAATGTAGCCTCAGTACTTGGAGTGAAGAAAGGCTATTGTGGGTTTCCTCGGACACAAAGGGATGGACAAAGGGCGTCTTTCTTCCACTATTGTTAGGTAGTTAATGAGACGTATGTTGTTACTCTACGTACTAATATCTTGTCTGGCTTTCAGGTGAGGACTGTTTGTTGTTGATCTACGGACTCTCAGCTTCAGTAATGGTAAGCTATTCAGTTTAAATGTTTGCTTGTATGTAATAATAATTATGCGTATCCCGAAACCTTATCTTGGTAAAAAAAAATTAAAAAGGCGGTTCTGTAAGTAAGGTGAGCAGTTCTTTAATTAGGCATAGGATTTCATCAGTGCTGTAATAGTTTTCATGAAATCAGTGGTGAATCTGTCAGACTTAGCATCTTCAGTCATAGGCGGCGTTTTATCTTATGCTCGTGTATACATTTTCCGTCATAAGTGTTTTTACATTAGCTTGTGTTATGTGAGGCTTTACATTTCCATTATGCCTCTTACTGCTCTCTGGCATCGAAGCGTTTTTTTTTTCTCTCTCTTTTTTTTTTTTTACACCTCTTCTTAAAGGATTAATTTACATTTTACCTATACGTTGCTTTTGTTTGCTGTTTTCATCTTCTTAATATCGGCTTAATTGCACACACCCCTGAGATTATTAAGGTAACACAGGTAGATATGATTTGGTTGATGGAAAGGGAGCCGCCCAAGCCCACAGAAGGACGGTCATTTGTAAGTCTTGTCTTCTGTATTCCTTCCTCCCATACATCGTTGCAGTAGGTCACACACACACACACACACACACACACACACACACACACACACACACACACACACACACACACACACACACACACACACACACACACACACACACACACACACACACACACACACACACACACACACACCGTACCATCATCTCTGTTTAGTCCTACCTGGTCTCTCCCTCACCTATAATTATCCTCCACCCAGCCACCACCTCCCATTTACCCATTTGCCACCTTCACCATTCCTCGGCCATTAACCCCCCTTTCACATCTCAGCCCATTTATTCTTTTACCACATTTTCTTTCTTTGCCTCATCCCTCATTTATCGTCACTACCACTTTATTCATTTATTTACTGACCATATTCCTTTATTCACCACCGCCGTCCATTGATCGACCCATTAGCCCATTTATTTATTTATTTATTTTTTTATTCTTACACATTTTTCTCTCCGTCCACATTCACTCCATTAGGGTGTCTTATTTCCCTCATTTTTCCTTTTCTCGCATACCACCACTTCCGTCTACCACTCTCCCTTTCTCATTACCTTATTCTTTGTCGCATTTACTCACTCAGCATCCCATTTCTCGTTCCATTAACCCATTTCCACAATACTGTTTTTTTTTTTCTTTATAATCCTTTACTGCAGTATCCCATTCACTCATTCCTCGTCCATTTCCTTTCCTCCCATTCGTCACCATCTCCCATTTACCTGTTTCCACCTTCCCATTCTCTCTCGTTCCTTTCATCCCACCCCCCTTCATTCTCCCATTTACTGCCTCCCCATTTCTTAAGCGTTCCCCTTCTCCCCATTTTCGACCGCGTCATTCCTTAGCTTTCTCTCCCATCTTTCCCCACGTGCCTCTTACTTACTCATCCTTCCCATTACCTACCCATTTCTCTGTCCCATTACCAGTAACCCACCCTTTTTCAGTTTCCCAGTTCTCCAGCCCATCACTTACAAGGGTGCTTTCTCAGCCACTTTTTATGCTCCACACTGTTGCTCCTCTTAGCATTGTGTATTCCATTACCCATTAATTTTCGTTTCATCCGCTCCTCTCCTTCACATCCCTTACCTAGTCATTTCACTGCCGTCCCATACTGGTCATCTCCCCATACCCATTACTCATTCTTTCTCATCTTATCCATTCCCCATTCCGTAATTTCTTTCGACATATTTTCTTCCCCTTACCTATCACCTCGTTTACATACCTCCCAATTACCTACTTGTATCTCCTCACCTCATCCACATTTTTATCTCCATTTCTTTTCCCATTACCAGTTTATCTCCAAATCCCTACCCATTTCCTGTCTCCTCATTTCCCTCCCTAATGGCCACGCATCAGCCCATTTACCCATCCATTTCCTTTCCATTCCCTTATCCCATCCAATTACCAATCTCCATTCTCTACCCCTTACTTATCTTCCATTTCCCTACCCATTAACCCATTCATCACCTCGCCATGAACCAGGATAGTTAGTCAGTGAACATATAATAGCTCTCTCTCTCTCTCTCTCTCTCTCTCTCTCTCTCTCTCTCTCTCTCTCTCTCTCTCTCTCTCTCTCTTTTATAGCTATCCTTGCTGTAGGCTGTCATAAAGGAAGGACATAGGGCTATCGTTTTTTTTTTTTTTTTTTTTTTTTTTTTAATGGGAGATTTTTTTACTGCTGTTTTTTGTTTATTTTCTTAGAGGGCGTCATTTGTTTGCCTTTGTCTGATATTGTTGGAGGATTTGTTTGTTCCTCATTTTTGTTTATTTACTGTTATTTGGGTTGTTTACTTTCCTGTTGTAGGGTTTGTTTCTGGTGCATGATTAGATATGCAGCAGTTAAAGGTTAAGTTGTGTATTCCTCTTTCTGGAGAGAGAGAGAGAGAGAGAGAGAGAGAGAGAGAGAGAGAGAGAGAATACAATCAATAGCATCTGCGGAACCAAAGTGACGCGGGAAAGTGCGGATGATCTGGTACCCCAATGATAACACTAGGGGCCGAAAATACCACGAGCTGAAAATGGTTGAGGCTGAATACTGTTGGGACTGAAAACGATTGTGACTAACAACGGTTGAGACTGAAAACGGTTGCGACGGAAAACGGTTGAGTCTAAAAACGGTTATGAAAGAAGGCGGTTGAGACGGAAAACGGTCGCGACTACAACCGGCTGAAACGGGAATCGGTTGAGGCTGTTAAAAAAAACAAAAACAAAAAAAATGTAGAATACGTGCGTAATTTAACACAAAACAGTACTGAGTAATGTCTGAAGCAACGGCAAATCTCGACAGAATGGAGCAGTATGTGATGGTAGGGAATTTAAAGTGGAATGGATATATGTAAGCTGAAGGAATTTGCTGAAGTGGTATGGATATGTGGAACGCAAACCTGTAGGCATTGAAAGTTTGACAGGGTTGTAAGGAAATGAGGTGGAAGGACAAAGCTGTGGTTTTGAAAGTAAGGCGGCTTGGAATAGTGGAAGGGGGTGATGATTTACGAAAAGAGGCTTGGAGGCATTTATGTCGTGGCGATCTTGATTTAATTTGAGATTAAGCATCTGGCAGTAGATAGAGATAATCTGAGAAAAAGAGATTAGATAATGATGAAACTCTGATAGGCCTTTGTAATCCAGCAAGAGGTTGAGTACATAGATGACCAAGCTTAGGAATTGTTAATAAATGGAATAAGTTGTCAGTTTGTTTACTAGTCGTGACAGAGAGGGCTTTGGTCAGAGATGAAGCTCAGGATTTTATATAGACCCAGTTGGAACTTCACACCGTCTGCAGTTTGGCTGTAGATAAAAAAAGATAAGAAACGAAAGAGATATCTTTAGGTGTTTAGGGTAATATGCTTTTCGTAAACTGGAAATGCGGATATTTTTTGTTACGAGATGAAAAGATAGTTCATGTTGAAGACCTAAGTGGATTTATAGCCGTCAGTAAAGTGGTAATAGAGATGGTTACAGACAAAGAGATGGGCAATAATGATTTAATAAAAACAGTACTTCCCCTGTAAAAATGTAGTGGAAGGAGCGGTATATAGTTCAGCTGAGATAAATAAGTTAGACAGTACTGAAGCCACAAATGGAATAATACACCCTCTGTAATTAGGCATTCAGAGCAGGATTGTACCGGAGTGCCATAAATTACGGAGCTGCTAATACGATAAGAATAAGTGGCTTGAGTTAATCACCTGGTGCCTCAATTAACAACGATTCGATGCAGTTTGTCATCCTCTGAACCCTCACGAGTGGAATGCATATTTTTGGCCACTCAATTTATGGCAGTGAGTAATTATGTACGTGGAGACTACGGTGATAAATGGAACTTAGTAAGGGGATGGAAAAGGTAGTGTGAAAAGGTAAGGAAATGTAAATGATTTGTTTTGGAAAGGGAGGAAGATTTGTACTGAAATGAAGTAAAAATGAATACTATTTGGGAAAGGAGGAGAAAGTAGAATAACTGTAAGTAATAAGTGGATTTTGGGAAGAGGAAGACAAGGTAGAGACAAAGTAAGTATAAAGAAATGGCCTAAACGTCCCTCACCACTCTCCCTATCCCTCCAAAGGAGGATGGTGGTAGGTTCAGCCTACAGTCCACGGAGTTCACAATTCAAATGAACCTAGGACAACAGCAACTACTACTACTACTACCATCAGACGATTTTAGTCAGCCCAGGAGAGATATAACACTGAAATTAAGTCTTCACAATCCTTACCATTACCAGGATATCTCTTTGCATTATATCCTTATTACCTCCAGGCCATTTTTATTTAGCCCATTAAACTTTCATTGTTGTGAGGTGGCCAAGAAAGCAGTAAAAAAAAATCTTACAGTATTCAAATGTATTTATAAATCTCATTCTTGCAACGGACTGGCGAATTTAACCAACACGGAAGAAATTCATAGTTAAAAAGAATCTCCAGTATTTCCTTCAGGTACCAGGACGTCTTTCACAATGTTATCCCTGCCCTCCTCAGGCGATTTTGTTCGGGTTAAGAGAGAGCCAAGGCAGTGTCGTGGCTAATTTATGATAATGAGTGGTTACTGGAGTGGTGACTGTGGTGATAAATGGGGCATGAGAAGGGATGGTAGAATTAAAGCAGTTATAAGTAAACGAAGAATAAGTTTTAAGTGAAACAAAATTAATCAGAATTGTTACAGCGAAACGCGGAAATAATCTCCTCGTGACGGTGGTGTATACTTGTAAATCAGTCTTTAATACTGAACCGTCATGATAAAAGGTGCTTTAGAAGGGATGGAAGAAATAAAGCAGTTTTAAGTAAAGCAGGTTAATTATAAGTAAGAGGAGGATGAATCAATGTGATTATAGTGAAAAGCAGAGATAATCTTGTAAGGAAGGTGATGTTTGTTTGTATTTCACTCAGTACAACCGTCATGATAAAAGTGGCTTTGGAATGGGTGAAAAAAATAAAGTTGTAAAGCAGAATAAATTATAAGTTAAACAGGATGAATCAGAGTGGTTATAGGGAATGGTAAAAAAATACTCTCCTCAGGACGGTGATGTTTGTTTATATTATATTCTCTACTGCCGACAGCTAACGATCGTAATTGAAAGGGAAAGCTCTTTAATTAATGAGGTTAACCTTTTGATTGTTTCGATTTCTCTCGGTGGAACTAAATCGTCTGGCTGATATCTTGATTAGAATAACAAAGTGTTTTCGTTGCAGCGAAAAGGTTACATAGGAGGGAAGAAAAAAGGGGAGAACATTTTATGTTGATAAAGTCAAATGACGTGACACAGGTTGATGATGAAATAGAAACTACAAGGTAAGTAATTGGAATCATTAAAACGGAAGAATGAAAAGAGAAATAGTTTCTAGACAAATGAAATTATGTGATAGTGGATGAAGAGGAAAGCGAGAATGGTATGTAGGTAAGTGAAATACCGTGATAATGGTTACGCAGATTTAAGATATTTTTCTGTACAATTGTGGAGCTGTGATGGTAATAGATGAATCAGGAAGAAAAATAGTATGGGAATGAATGATGTGACAATGGTTGGAGAACAGAGAAAATTACTGTTCTGTCAGTTGATGGGTGGGTATGGTAATGTTGGAAGATGAAGAACAGCAGGAGGAAGAGGAAGAGAGAGAGGCGACAGATCGTAATGCGAATGGTCATGCAGTAGTGCCACAGACGTCTGAGGAAGAAGTAGTCTGGGACGACGACGACAACGAAGAATGAGAAAAAGGAGGAGGACGACGACAACGAAGACGAGGACGAGGATGGAGAGGATGATGATGATGGGGACGAAGGAGTAGGAGGCGTCAGTGCGTAATGTGTAAGGCAAACGAAGCTCTCCAGCTCTCCTCCCTGGGGTCACTCTCAATTACTCCTTACGCCTGGGCTGCCTAATGTGACTCCTCTCTCCGCTTAAACGCAACGTATCTACGCTTTTCTGGCTCCTCTACGCATTGCCAGGCCTCTTGACGCATCTTCAGGCCCTTTGATGTATCTCGAAAATAGGTCCTCTTTACTCATTTTCAGGTCCTCGAAGAGACTGGGGAGTGGGGCTGAGCGGGAGTGGATGATGGAAGGTGGATGAAAGTGAGTCGACTAACCGGACTGTTGGTGGTGAGGTGCGTCAGGTGGTGGTTTAGATGGGAGGGGCTGCAGGTAGGTAGGTATGGAGGTAGGTAGGCAGGAAGGGAGGTAGGTAGGTAAGGTAGGTAGGGAGGTGGGTCGGCAAGAAGGGAGGGAGGTAAGTAAGGTAGGTAGGGAGGTAGGTAGGCAGGAAGAGAGGAAGGTAGGTATCGTAAGTAAGGAGAGAGGGAGGGAGGGAGGTATGTAGGGAGGGAGGGAGGTAAGGAGGTAGAGGAACTAAGGGAAGAATGACAGTGGAATGGAGAAGGAAGGTAGGAGAGAGGAAAGGGAGAAGAGGGACGGGAGGAGAGAATAAGAGGTGGAAAAGGAAGAGAGAGAAAATGAGAAAGTATGAAGGGAAAGGGATGGAAATACTTGCATGACAATGGGTAATAAAAGTGAGAGAGGGAGAGAGAGAGAGAGACGGGGGTGGGGATCAGATGACAGAGTGCTGAAGAGAGAAGGATAAATAAGAGGTATGTAAAGAGAGATGGAGAGTCGGATTGGATGGGGGGAGAAAAGTTGAGACAACTTAGGAGGAGAGGAAGGAAGAGAAGAATATAGGAGAAAGAAAGGAGGCAGGCAAAGGTATGACGTGAAATAGGTAGACAGAGGAAAGGATGGATGGAGAAGGAAAGAAGGGAGAATGACAGGAGAGGGAGTGAAGGAAGGTGTAAGAGTTTGAGAAGAGGAGCTGGGGTGGGGAAAGAGGGAGGGGGTGGGGGGAGTGAGAAGCACATGAAAGGAGGGAGAGGGACAGAGGGAGCAAGAAAAAGAGGTGGAAAGGGAGGCAAGGAGAGATGGGGGAAGGGTAGAGTGAGGGAGGGAAAATGTAAAGAGAGGGATGGAGAGAAGGGGTGGGAAGGGGAAGAGCGAGAAACAGGCTAAGTAGGGAGGAGAATGGGAGGGGGCGTAGAGAGAGAAAGGGTGAGAAGGAGAAGGAGGGGGGAAAGAGAAAGACATGTGGGAAGAGGGAGGGAGAGGCAGGGAGAGAAGGAGGGAGAAAATGGGAGAGGGAGATGAGAGGGGAATGACCGGGGCAGAGGGAGGTAGGGACAGGGACGAAAGGTAGGAGGAAAGGGGAGAAGGAGAGGAGAGGGGAAGGGGGAGGGGGAGAGGGAGAGAAGGAGAGGGGAAGGGGGTGGGGCAGAAGGAAAGAGAGACAGGGACGGAAGGAGGGAAGGAGGAGGGCCAGAGGGAGGGAGAGATGGAGGGAAAGAGGGAGGAAGGGGGAAGAAGGAGAGGAGAGGGGAAGGATGTGGGACAGGGGGAGGTAGAGACAGGGAGGGAAGAAGGGGGAGTCGGAGGAGACGAAGGGATGGAAGGGTGAGGAGAAGAGAGAGGGAGAAACAGGGAGGGAAGGAGGTAGGGAGGAAGGGTGAGGGGGACATTGGAGAGAAACGCCTTGTACGAACCTGACGTATATATCCAAGTTATACCTCGCGTCTCTGTCTTGTTGTTGATGTTGTTGTTCATGTTCTTGTTGCTTCTTGTGTGTGGGGGTGGCAGTGTGACCTCTTCTTCTTGCCTTCGTCTGTTGTTGTTTGCGTCTGTTGATGGACGTTGAGTGTTTTTGAGTGCTTTCTTTCAGTTCTTCTTGCCTCTTGTTGTTCTTTGATACTGCTTGTTGTTTTGTTTTAATGCTTTTCGTTTTGTTGATGTTTTCTTCTGGGATTTCTTCTTACCTGTTGTTATTGATTGTTGCTCGATTTTCTTTTGTTTTATGCATTATTTGAAGGATCTCTTACTTCTTTTTGGAGAGGAATGTTGATGGATGTTGTATCAGTGTTATGTACTTACTGTTGTTTTAATTTTTTTTTCCTATTTTTTCAGCTTCCTGTAGCTATATATATTTCAATTTTTTTTTTTTTTTTAATGTTTTTGAGGGTGGTGTGACGCCCTCCCGGATGTTGTTTGTTTGTTTGTAACTGTAATTCTTCTACTATTATTTGTTTTTTAATTTAGTATATTTTCCTGTTCTGTTTCATTGACTGTTCTCTTACCTTGATAGTTTCCTTGTGGTGTGATTTTGTGGTAAGGTTTATATAGTGGGAATTTTTACGACAGATTGTGTGTGTGTGTGTGTGTGTGTGTGTGTGTGTGTGTGTGTGTGTGTGTGTGTGTGTGTGTGTGTTTGATAGTTTGGTGGATTGTTTGTTGTGCATATCTTTAGTAGTGTGCTGTAAAAAATTTTTTGAAAGTAATATTTTTTTCTTGGTGGTCCATGATATGTTTTTATTCTGATAGTGCTGTGTTTTTGTCATTGACCAGAGTAATATTTCTTTCGGTGTTCAAGCTTTTCTTTTCTTTTTTAGTTTAGTGTTGATTTATTTGTGATTGTTTTAATTTGTCTTTCGTGGTAGTTCAGTGTGATATGTTTTTCATCATTTTATTGCGATTTGTTATTCTTGATATATTTGTTTGACGGTTTTTATCTCATTATTATTATTATTATTAATATTATTATTATTATTATTTGTTTGACAGTTCATTGTATTTCAAGTAAGCATGTGTTTTATGTTTTAAGTCATAGATATACCTCGATTTTTATTAGCTCCTGTGTTTGTATGACTGTCCAGTGTGTTTTTCTTGATTCCCCAGTGTGTGTGTTTTGTGATGATTTAGTGTGATGTTTTATAATTCTTTAGTGTGTGTATATGAGAGTCCAATGTGTTTTTCTTAACTGTGTATATTTTCGTGATACACTTGTAATTTTTCTTGTTTAACTGACTGTGGGTGTGGGTGTGTGGGTGTTAATATTCCAGGGTATTTCGTAAGAGCCATATATATATTTTTTATGGTATTCCATTATAGTTTTCTTCATAATTCAGTGTGCGTTTTTAATAGCCAAGTGTGTTTGTTGATAGTACTAGTTTTTATATTTGTTTTATTTTGTTTCTGAAGTTCAGTGTACGAGAGGAAGACAAACTTTAATGGCCTTGCTTAGCTATTCATAACGCAATTTTGTCTGACGCAGCTAAATCGCTATTGATATTCTGAGAGGCTAATAATTCATAGGCAAGTAACGACGGCAATTTAGCATGCAGATAAGATAATTAATATGCCCCTCTCTCTCTCTCTCTCTCTCTAAACCTAGTGACTGGAGTGGTTGTTGCGTCAGAATGCGTCTTTGCGTCTTCATGTTGATGTTCCTCAGGTCGAGAAGTCTTGCCTAAAATGTAAAGTGCTATACTATATGGAGGGAAAAATCATAATGTTGAAAGAATTTAAGGATAACATATTTAACCTCGCCGGTATAACACGTCTTCTCCAAGTTGAATAAAATTGGCTGGAGGTAAAGCAATAAATAAAAAAAAAGGTCATCCTGTTGTAGTTTGGTCTTAGAAGAAAAAGAAAAACTATGGAAGTTTCACGATTAAGTTAAATAAAAAGAAAGAAAGTAGAAAAAAGGCCTCTTAGCCACAGGAAATAACGGAGAATAATCCTTTTGTAGGCTCAGTTAAACCGTCCAAACATAGCAAGATTACACTGAAGAGATAATCGTACCGAGAGGGTTATTGGGGAGTGCTTTTAACCCCTCCACTCTCAAAAGTCTCCTCAGAATTCAGTGACCTTTTCTGGGGATTGAAAGAACAGAGGAAGATGTCACGTAGAGAAAGATTTATTAGTTGTAAATATGGCCTCTTAGGTGTGTAATTTACCCAGAAGGTCACTTATGAATTTGCAGGTATGTTTACTGTTATTCATGTGTTTGTGTTTATTTGTTTGCATGGAGTGGTGTACAGTTTGTGGTCGATGAGTCTGCTGCTTTTTTCACTTTCCTTTCCCTCTTTCTAAACCCCATCGACTCCATTTATTAGAGTAAAATGGTTTGGATGAGAAAGACAAAAATAGTGTTTAACCATTCAGTACGATAGCATTTTTTTTTTTTTTATACTTAAGATCTTCACACGTTCTTATTCCGTTTAGGGAAGACCTTTCACAGTGAGGCCAGTTAAAAACAATATTTATTAAGGTGTGTCAATGCCATAGAGGTGTGTAATATTAATCAGTGTCACGGCCGAGAGTAGTGTAGTACCTGCCTGAATTCCTACCTTCAGACACGTCCATTCAAGTAAGGGGAGGCCAGGGGAAGAGAATGAGTCAGAAACAATCTCTTTAATGGTGTATAACTTTCTTAGATGTGTGTGTGGTTTTTAGTCAGTGTCAGAGCCAATCATGGTGTTGTCGCAGTTGCCTGAATAGCCGCAGTAAATTCTCCCGTCCCTAAATTAATAAGTCATGAAAAATTAAGCGGCAGTCTCATATTTAATAAGAAATAATGTGAAGGGCCGCGTGTTTGCCTCACATAAATCTTCCCCGTCATTCTTAATTCAGGCAGGAGGAGGACGGAGAAGCGGGCCCTCCCCCTCCCCTCCCCATGCCTCACTAGACACAAGAGGAATATACAGCATGGGGGATTAATCTAAGGTATACGAGGCTAGTATATAGCGGGGTCCAGCTTGCTTTGAATAATTGATAGACTGCCATAAAGCAGGAACGCATGTCTGAGGGCCTTTGTAGCTGGAGAGAACATGGGAAGAATGGACGCGCCTTGACACATTCACTCCTCACCATTCATTGTCGGGACATTCTCTCTCATGTCAAGCCTAAGAGGTCACTAAATCACTGCGACAAATGCGTGGTGCTGAGCGGCGGGGCGGGCCGGATTAGGATTGCATAAGTTAGCCCTCTAAGACCGCGAGTAGACGTTTTCTTTGGTTACGTGACGGCAGAGAGGCCAAACTGAAGATGGGTATAGCTTGCCGAGTGCTGCGGGGTGGGAGTCAACTCGGCAGCAGCTGGTTTTGTAGCCCCTGTACGATAATACCCGTGTTCCGCTATTAGGCCAGATGGATTGTGGGAGGCAGGCCGTTACTCCCGGCGTCCCGGGCTCCCGAAGCAGACCCTCCCAACCCCCTTTAGCCCCCCGTATGAGCCCGCGAAGTGGAGGCGGACGGTTGTGAAGGGGTCGATTTACTTCGATTGATTTCCAGGTGATGATGAGGGCCAGCACGTGAGTCTCATACCTCATCGAACGACGGAGAATTGGCGTAATTTTTAACTCGTAATTCCCACGTACCGAGCCTGCCTGTGCCCCCAGCCACTGAAGACTCCGGTTACGTCTCCTTCTCGCACGTTCCTCTTTAAGGCAATTTTCTAGCCACATCTACCTGGCCTGAGGGTGAGGGAGCGAGTGGGAAATATCGGGCGGCACCTGCAAAAAGTACGCCATAATAAGGCAGCCGGGTAACTCTGGGTTCAGCGCATGTAACCCGCCATAATTTGCATGACCCAACCAAAAGGCCCTCCTCAGCCACATCACTAAACTACCATTTATTTACACCATTTCTAGGACAAACCCCCTCACTGCATTACCGTCATAGTTTAGCTCATTCCTGCTACTTCTTGACGATTTTAATCAGCTTTGCCAAAACCTCTTGTAGGGATCAGGATAAGGAATGCTGTATCAAACTCTCTTGGTACGAGAAGTTTGCCTACTCTGAATGAAATCGTCTGAACAAAGCAAGAAACAAGTGAAGAAATGCGTTGGATGTCGGAGAGAAGAGGAAATGAGAGTCTGTGTTTGTATGTTTGTGCGTGCGAGAATGTGTTTGTGTATGAATAAATAAACACGCAGTATATCAGTGAGGGAAGGAATGAACGACTTGGCAGTGTGGGTGGGTGTGCCCTTGTGTTTTTATGTGTATGTTTGTGTGTGTGCGTTTGCTTGTATGTTTGTGTGTGCGTGTGCTCGTATGTTTGTATGCGTGTGTGTGTGTGTAAAGTAGATGTTCCATTCGTCAGTGAATAAATGAATAAAGAACTCGCAAATATGTGTATAATTGGCTGAGTGCATGTATGTGAGGTTGCATGTTCCTGTGTGTGTGTGTGTGTGTGTGTGTGTGTGTGTGTGTGTGTGTGTGTGTGTGTGTGTGGCAAGCACGACGGACGACTGGGCTAGTTTGGAAGGCACGTAGAGTAGAGGGGTGATGAAATTTGTGTTGTGCATAGTAAATAACCATCCGCAGGTGTACCTCCATGACGAGAGGTAAAATTTGGCCCAATAAACCAGAGGAAAATTGACGGTCTTTCTCAACACATAAAAACCACGGAGAACTCAAGACAAAAACCGCAAACTCAGGAACCTAATACGGGGGATTTAGCACTCAGGCTGGTGTGACTCAATCCCAGCTGAATAAAATCGTCTGGTGTTAGCTGGAATAGAGCAGTAGAGTGGTCCTGCCATGAGAGGGTTAGCTGCATTTACCCGAGAACATCATGTATATTTCATTATCGCCTCAACCAGACGATTTTTCTTTGAGGCTAGAAAATAAAAAAGCATATAAAGCTTAATTTCAAGATTGATTTCTCTATCCAGACAGGTTATTTCAGCTTACGAGTGACTTTTCGAAATTGAGAGACAATTATTAGTCTCCGTAATGCACCAAAGAATTTCATTAAACTTAGGATGGCTCTGTGAAAACAAAAGAGATAAAGAATGCCATATCTAACATCCCCAGGTTATAAAAAAAAAAAAAAATCAGGCAGAAAAGATTACTCGAACATAACAAGAATAAATTTAAAAAGCTAGCCTTGAGTTGGTGGAGTAGACTTTAAAAAAATAAAGTAATGGTCAACAATGAAGGAGGGTAAAGAAGGCGTAGCTCTGAAGGGTTTAATTAGGCGCCCCATGGCAGGTGCTAAACACGCTACCTGCTGCACCTCCCCACGCTCGTAAAAGAGAGAGAGAGAGAGAAAAGGGGGTAGGGGGGAACTGGTTGAGGTGCTAATCGGAGGGAAATTAGGTAGCTGTGAAGGCTCCTATTACAGGATCATGCTATGGTGGAGGGAGAGAGAGAGAGGGGGTGGGAGAGAGTCTGTGTGTGTGTGTGTGTGTGTGTGTGTGTGTGTGTGTGTGTGTGTGTGTGTGCGTGTGCGCGCGCGCGCGCACACATCTTCATTTTTGCCCGTGAAGAACAATCCCTTTTTCACCCCATCCCTGCAAATCCTCTTACTGCTCCACTTCTTCCGCTCCCTTAATTCTCATCTTCCATTTTACACTGGTCTTTTATTTTCCACGCCAGTGTTCGGTGTTTGTGATTTTCTGGTAATTCTGAGAGACCTTATTCGGCTTTTATTATTATGCTTTTATGCCTTCTCTTCAGCCTTTAACTTTTCGTTTTTCTTCTGTTATTTTTTCACGTAGTTTTTGGCCCAGTTATTTCTTTCTTAAATCTTTTTTGGCCATATTTTTTTCCGATTTGCGTTTTCTTTTTCTCTTTTCCCATTTATTTTTTGCTTTCGTCTTCAAGTATGTTTTGTTCTCTTGTATATTCTCTCTCTCTCTCTCTCTCTCTCTCTCTCTCTCTCTCTCTCTCTCTCTCTCTCGTATATGTTCCTTATTACATTATTCCATTCATTTCCTCTTTGTCTCTCAGTTTCATCTTTTCCCTTCTTCATTCTTTCCCTTCTCATTGTAGTTTTACATTCCCATTGTCTCCATTCCATCTCTCCCTCTTATCATATTCCTCTCTTCATTTCTCTCTGCTCTTCTTTTTTAATTCCTCTTTTATATTTTATCTTGTCATTATCAATCCATTCCTTTTCTATGTCCTCTTCTACCCAATTTCCTGTCTTTCACTTCCCCTTCATCTTGATCCTTATCCTTCCTTCTCTGACTGATCCCACCTTTCATTTCTCTTCTGTCTTTCTCATTTATCTCTTTCCCCTCTCACTCTAGTTTCTCCTCCTTTTCCTCTCTTCCCTCTTTCTCTCCCCTCAGTCCCTCGCAGCCTCCATTTCCTCTTTCCTTTTAACTCCCAGGCTTCCTTCGCATCACCCTCTCTGTCCTCACTCACTCCACTTCTCCCCTCTCCCCTCTCACTTTGTTCATTTCTCTCTCTCTCTCTCTCTCTCTCTCTCTCTCTCTCTCTCTCTCTCTCTCTCTCTCTCCACACACACACACACACACACACACACACACACACACACACACACACACACACACACACACACACACACACACACACACACACACACACCATGCAGGGCTCAGTGCTTCCATTTAGCCTCTATAAAATGCTACAATACAGACATTTTTGACATTGGGTTGGCACGTGCCGCTAAATTAGGCCGTTACCATGGACCTAGATTTTTTTTTTTTCTAATTCAGGGTAACACTGGGCCATTTTGTGCAGCTGAAAGAGTTCAGTGGAGGCCAGAAATTTGGAAAAAAAAAATATGTATGTCATCTACTTTGGACGGAAAAGTAAATGTTATCTATCGTGGACGAGAAAATATGTTATCCAGTGAGCATAAAGGTATATGTAATCTACTGTGGTAAAAAAAGAAAGTATGTTATCTATATTGGATGAAAATAACATATTATCTACTTCAGACACACTTTGTTACTTTGTTCACACTAACACAGGGCCATTTATCTAGCTGGGAGATGTCATGGCAGGCAGGTTACAACATTACATTAATCTCATCACTGTTATTGAAGCAGTTTTGTACTCCGTTTAGACTAGTGTGGAACGATTTCTCCTCACGCTGCTCCGAACGCACATTCTGTAACCTGTTCGTCCTTGTGAGCCTCCCCCTTCCCCCCCTTTGTTTTATTTTTCTTTCAGCTGTGAGAAATCGGACTGCGAAATCATGGACTGCGAAATACGACCGTGGCATTTTATACTGAGTGACGTTAGACGGCATTATGTAGTCCAGGGAAGTCGGCAGCAGAGGGTAAAACTGTCTCGATGAGCATTTTTTACGAGATATAAGACCCTTGCTTTTTATTCTAACAGAGGCCAGACGATTTGATTCAGCTGTAGGGAACTCGCCGCGTCCAGAAAGTTAAAGTCTGCCTGTATTAGCCCTTTCACTGTATGCGATGAACTACTTATATTTTATCCAGGCTAGTGTGAGACGATTTTGTGCAGCTGAAGGAAATCACGGCAGGCGAAGGGTAAAAAACTATCATGATTAATCTCCCAGTTCGATGGTCAGTGACTGATTTTTATATTTTCTATCTCTGGAAAAATATACGCAGCTCATGAGAAACTTGTGGCAGTGAAAAGGCAGATTTTAGCTACATCTGACCCATTTTGTTTAATAACCTCCATTTTTGAGACAGTACTGTTGCCTGAGGGTACAAGGAGTAATAAAGGAATGTTGTCAGCGTAGTAAAGGTATTAACGCCCTCCCTTCTAGCTACGCATGCACAGTGGTATATTACTCATGCTGACACTGCTGACACTACGCAGTTTTTCAGAAAGAATGAAAGTCGTTTGAGCCAATAGGGTAAAGAGGAGTGATAGATTGGTGACAAAGACGTGCGCATCACACACACACACACACACACACACACACACACACACACACACACACACACACACACACACACACACACACACACACACACACACACACACACGGGGTAATATACACAAGCCAAAAAGGTACACACGCAGAGCCACCCGTATTATACCTAACGATTATTCTCCATGACGGACATTTAGGTACGTATTCTCTTGGGCTTAGGCAACTCTCGGGCTCTTTTCCCATACAGAATATATTTCTACATATGACACGTTAATATCATCATCTCTGTTATTAATATACACTGTCAATATTACCTCTTTCAGTACGATTACTTATATATATATTTACCCATTGTATTCATTTCATTCATCCTCCCTCCAGACGATTTCATTTGACTTGGGAAAAACGTGTAGTGTGCGTCCCTATGATGTTAACAACCTACAGGAGAATACTATATAAACTCCAGGGAAGGGTGTTAGGGAGTTACTTAAACTCACGAGGATTCTTTTGTAACCCCATAAATCTGTTGTCTCAGTTTAGTCCCGTTACATTCAGACGATTTTATTCAGTCTAGGAGAGTCTCTGGTACGACGGGGGTAAATTAATGCTGTATGTAACGTTCTTGCTATTTCCAAGGTGAAATCAGTCGTCTAGAAATATCAAGAAAAGTTCAGAAAAGTCGGTACCAGATTGAAAGGATTAAGCTCAGTAAAATCCTCTTAGAGTAGTCGTAATAAAATGAAGATCCCATCGTACTGAAGGGGTTAAACAAGAACACAATCACATACACAGCCACACAAAGCAGACTGGAGCGTGTAAGTAGAGGTAGAGGCAGACGAGCACGTACACACACTCATACGTGCACACGACCACAAAAATGCTCTTACAAAAACACGCACTGGCACACGATCCAGGCACACGCACAGACCTCCCCCCTTCTCTATCCCTTACCCCATTACCCTGCTCCCTGCAACACCTCCCCCTACTCCCATGACCTCCCTTCTACCTCCCTGCCAAATCTACATAATTCTCCCTGTCAAACCACCCAAAATCTCCCTGATAAACCTCCTGAAATCTCCCTGTCAAGCCTCCCTAAGCCTCCTTGTCACACCTCCCTATACCTTCCTCCTTGTCAAACCTCATCTCTCCTCCCCTCCTCTGCTCCCTGCCACATCCCCTCCGTTTCATAATTATAACCCCCACTACACCTCCCACCCTCCGCTCCCTATGACACCACCTTTCATGTCAGTCACCCTCTTCTCACGACATCACCCTCTCTGCCACGTCTTCATACTTCCTGCCCTCCACTTTTCCTGTTCCCAGCCCCCTGCCAAACTCTTGTTCCCTGCCACGCCCTTTCTCTCTGTCGGATCCCCTGCTTCCTGCCACATACTCCTTTCACATCCTCATTCTCCCCTGTCACATCCATTGTCCTCTTCTCACACCCCTCACTGCTGTGCTTTTCTGTCACCCTTTCGTCTCATTATCATGCATCTAACCATTTCGCTCCAGTTACGACGCACTACCGTGCCTCTGCCTCTCCACCCTTGCATCCACCAAATTCCTGTTTATGTATCCCACCACATCCAGCCACCCCCACCACACCTCACACTACCTCTCCTACCTCCATCCCCTTCCTCCTCCGCTGTCTCTCCCTATATTTTCCATATTTGCTGCCAAAACCTCCGCCTCTGCGTCCCACCATACCCTTCCATTCCACCATACCTCACAGTATCTCCCCTACCCTTTCTCCCTATCACAAGCTCCTTTATCCTTCACCCTACCCCTTCCCTTTCCCTTCCTTCTGCCTCTCATAGCCCCGCACTCCCCCATACCACATCTTTTTTTTCTGCCCTGCTCCACTCCTATCCACTCCACCATTACCCACACGACCTTCCCTCCCCCTCCTTCTACCCCCACCCACCTCCCTTTGGATTTCCTCATACCATGCCATGTCCTCGTACCATGCAGTTTCTCCCTTTACCATCAGATCCCTTGTTTCTCTTCTCCGCCACTCCACTCCTAGCACCCCACCACACTTCACACTACCTCCCTTTCCCCTCCTCTTTCCCCTCCTCTTTCCCCTCCCCTTTCGCTTTTCATCTCTCCACCTACCCTCTACCTGTCTACCATCACATCCCTTGTTTCTGCTGTCCACCACTCCCTGCACCCCACCACACCCCATACTACCCCATCTGCCCCTCCACCTCCCCTTCTCTCCCTCCTCTCTCCCCTATCCCCCGTCACCACTCTCCCCTGTACCTGCTCCCCCCCCCGTATCGACACGCCCCCTACTACATGTCAATACTACCACGCCCCTTTCACCAGTCCCTCTTCCTCCAGCTTGAACACACTCAATTTCTCTCTTACCTTTTCGTCCCTGCCACCTCACTGAACCTCACCACACCCTACCACATCTTACCGCACTGCTTACCACACCAGAATTAACCACCACGCCCCCACCAACCACTTCACTTTGCCACGCCCCCCTTCCACCACACAGCGCCACCACACCTCAGTCTGAACTACTCCCTCTTGCCACGCCCCGCCCCACCTGGCTCCCATACCGCTCCCCTCACCGCCTCCCCCCTCACCACACCCCATCCCACCTTGCCTAGACACAAACGCACACACACACGCACCACGCATCCTCACTTGTTCCCCTTACTGCTTCGCCGCGTTTACAGCCACAGTAACATACAATACCACACCCTACCACACACTACCACACCACAATACCCTACCACACACCACTGTACTACCACCCCCTACCACACACCATTATACCTCCACACCTTACTTCACTACCACGTTTGGTATAGTACCACACCTTGCTACATTGCCACACACCTCCACCCTATCATACCCTACCATAAACCTTAAAGTACCAAAGGCTGCGATTTTGCTACACAATACCATATCCTATCACACCCTGTCACACTTGCATACTCAGCCACAACGCACAACATACAGACAACCACAATTTAACCACATCACCGCACCCTGTCATATTACCATACTTTACTGCACTATCACACCTCAGCTCAACACATTACAACACTGTATTACACCACATGCAACACACAACCACACCTTCTTGTATCTCGCACTGCCTCCACATTTCTGCACCACCGAATCCTACTACCACAACTTATCCCCTCGACCCTACCATTCCGTACCACCACACGGTCGTACATTATCACCACAGTACCATACCCTACCACCACACAACCTTACCATACCACCACACTACCGTACCTCACCACCAGACTACCACACCTATCCGCCCCACTGTCACATCCTGCCGTTAAATCAGCACAAATTTTAACTCCTTGTCATCACATATATTCACCACAGCAGACCTATCTCACTTCCACACTTCTACCACTTTACCACACTCCTATATTGTCACACTTAACCAGCACACTTACAGTTCTCCACCACACTACCACACCCTACCACTTCAGCCTATACTCACACTACCATACATTATAACCACATTCTGTACCGCCACCGTACTACCAAATACTGTTACCACACTACAGTACAAGCACATATGTATCACCACAGTCAGATATTCTCTCCCTCTCTCTCACACACACACACACACACACACACACACACGGTCATAACAGGGGCAGTGGAGGTGTTGTGGATATAGCCTCGTCATCAGTTGAAGGGACAGGTCCACTCTCTCACACTGATAAACCTGAGTGCACCTGTAGGAGGGAGGGTTTAGTTGTCCTCTCTCACTTTCTCACTCTATTACTTTCCCACGCCTTTATAATCGAGTATTCTTTAATCTTGTTGCATCAGTTTTTCACTTGCTATTTTCGATTTCTCTCTCTCTCTCTCTCTCTCTCTCTCTCTCTCTCTCTCTCTCTCTCTCTCTCTCTCTCTCTCTCTCTCTCTCACACACACACACACACACACACACACACACATTTAACATCTTTTAATTAGAACTGATATTTCACTAGTTATTTACAAACACTGAAGCGTTGTGTCATCCTTGTCTACGTAAATAAACAAATAATCCTCCATCCGATATTTGTAAAGGTCAGAGCATGCTATTGAATTTTATATAAACTTTGGTGGTTCTCTTTATTTAGGGTCACTTTTATTACACTCGTTTCTCAGCATATTAGAGCATTCATCATACCACACCACACCTCACCATACCACGCCACATGCCTCACCACAACATGCCACGCCTCACGCCTCGCCACACCATACCATACCTCACGCCTCACCACACAATTCTACGCCTCACTACACCATTCTACACCTCACGCCTCGCCACACCATTCAACACCTCACCACACCACTGCACACCTCACGTTTCACCACATCATACCGTACCTTTTGCCTTGCCACACCGCATCGTATCATTCACCAAAACACCACACTTCACACCACACCACACCACACCACACCCTATACCAACCACAACGTTCACCTGCGTTTTAGTTGTGTAGCCAATGAAGGAATGGTTAATTATCGACGTCCCTTAGAGTCTTCAGTAATTTCAAACTTTATCACAAGAGTAGGTCGAAAGTCACCTTGTCGATTCAGTCAACAAAACTCTCTCTCTCTCTCTCTCTCTCTCTCTCTCTCTCTCTGCCACGAATGTGTCGAGAAATATGACAGCCTGAAGCGGGAAGCACCTAGAAATTCATGTACACATCTGCAGCATAGCGAATATATGCAGGAGAGTAGCGTTATGCTAATCCGAATACTCTTGAATTACCTCGCACAGTATCTTCCTCGTCTGTCACTGGTCCTCGTTTTCCTAGGGTTTAGAAGCTTACTTATAGTGCATTTTCCTTGTTAGGTTCGTCTCCTGACCTTTTTAGTATCTGTCTTCTTTTTCTTCTCTTTCTTCCTCTTTTACTTTCCTTTCATTTTCCTCTTTGATATCCCTTCCCACTTTCGTTTCCGTCTTATCCTTTAGTTTTTTTTTTCTTCCCTCTTCTCCTCATCTTTAGCATCCCTTTCCCTTCTTTTTTCCGTCTTTTCCCTTATTTGTTTTTTGCATCTCTTTCCTCTTCCTCTATAGCTTTTCTTTTTCTTCCATGTCTTTTTCTCATTTTTCCCTAGTCTCCCTTTCCATTTTATCTTCCATCATTACCTTGCTTCCTACTTAGCATCCCATTCATCGTTGCATTCTTTCATTTACTTTCCTCTTCCTTTTATGCACTTCATCTTTACTTTACACTTTGAGTTTAGACGTAAAACATTTTCCACAAGTTTGGTCGCCTCGTAGCAAAGGGGTCACCTGATACTTTCCTACCCACACCCTCTTCCCCTGTTATCACACTATTTATTTATATCACCACGCTGCTATTTCCATCATTCATTTGCCTCGCATCTCACCACCATTTTCACCACACAGTTCTATCATTACCTTGACCAGTACATCTTTCCAGACAGTTAAGCCTTTTCTACTCATTACTCCTTCTAATTCATCCCTCACCACACCGCGCCTGGAAGGAAAAAGCTCTACGAAATCTCCAGAACGACTTAATCCTACGACCCGAGGGTCAAGTAAAATCGCCTGTCAGGAGAAAGCTTGATGTCGATTATATTATAGTTATGAACAAGTTATAGTGGGGTTTGAGAACTATCCCTGAATGAAATCGTCTGCGGGTAGTTAGAATATTATAAAAAATTAAGCATTATTTAGAGGTTATGGATATAGCATACAGGAATCAGACCATACCAGCACCCCTGTCAATTGAAAAGGATCGCCATCATCATCATCATCATCATCATCTAACCGTCCTTATTCACATCATCACCATCATTATCATCGTCGTTGTCGTCGTCGTCGTCGTCTTCATAGCTCAGTGATAAATGATGTAGGCTGAATCAAGGAACGGAAAAAGGAAAGCTAAAAGGAAGAACTAACAATAATGAAGATAAAAAAAGGAAATCAAGAAAAATCGTAAGAGGTAGTAAAAAAAAAAGAAATCAAAAGGAAATGAGGAAATGAAAAGAAGAGCCAAAGAGGAAACAGGAAATATGCGTATGAGGGCGTGGAATGCAATGGAAGAGGGAAGAAAAAGAGGATAAAAAGAGGAACTAGAGACAGCAATCAAGGGAGTGCTGGCTTAACTTCAGCGCAAATAGTAAAGTAGAGAAAGATGAAGAAAAAGCGAGACTGAAGTAAAAATTGCCACTTGAAAAGAAGGAGAAGTTAGGTGCAAAGGAAGCATGATGAAGGGAATGGTATTGAAGATGAATTGGACTAGGAGAGAGAGAGAGAGAGAGAGAGAGAGAGAGGGTGTGTGTGTGTGTGTGTGTGTGTGTGTGTGTGTGTGTGTGTGTGTGTGTGTGTGTGTGTGTGTGTGTGTGAAGATTGCACACCGGCGAGTGAGAAAAAACTGGTCAAGCGAGAGAGGACGCGGGGAGAATGAGGAAGCAAGGTGGTCAGGTGGGTTGTGTGTGTGTGTGTGTGTGTGTGTGTGTGTGTGTGTGTGTGTGTGTGTGTGTGTGTGTGTTTTGCCTGCCACCTGAGTTAACATCATTAGTATCGAGTTTATAGACTGCATTACTATTGATGATGATGATGTTTCTCGTTCCTCCTCCTCCTCCTCCCTCTCCTCCAGTATTGACAGCGATATTTGATTTTACAAAAGTGTTGCTCCCACTTCGCAAAAATATTATCTTCACATCGCAATTGCAAAAACAAGTAAATTGATAAACAAATACATAATGACGTAAATAAACGAACCTAACAAATTCGATGTATTTCAGAGCAGTGTGATTCTTGTACTTTATTCCTGCAAGCTTCATACTCTTTATTTAACTTTGGAAAAAATCTCGTATTGAAGAGGTTTTAATAAAGGACATTACAATCACCTTCTCGAAAACTGTCTGCCAATCTGAATAAAATCAACTGATGGTAATAAGAATGAAGTAATAAAAGACATCAGTAAAGGGGTGGGCTTATTGATGCAAACGAAAAGGTCAGGTAAATTGAAAGTAACTTCAGGTAAGCTAATGAACTCAACACCGAACTGAAAAAAAAGAAAAAAGTGGAACAGAGAGAATATGTCCGAGAAAGGGAAAAGCCGAGCCATATTGGAAGAGAGAGGGAGAAAAAAAGTGAAAGAAATAAGAAGGAAAAGAAAAATGTGTCCCCTTCACCTGAGTGCCTTACGAGGGAAGGGGGGGAAGGGGAGGGGGAAGGTGAAGAGGATTCCCGTGGGAGCGAGGTAAGAGTAGGTTGGAGGGAGGGGGAGTGGAAAGGAAGGGATAGATGGAAGGGTATCAAGAGGCAAATGGACGGGAGTAGGAAACGGATGGCTGGAGGGAGTAGGAAGGGGTGAATGAAAGGAAGGTAGTAGGTGTGGATTGATGAATGGAATAGGACTGAATAGATGGAGGTGAATAGAGAAAGGTTTGAAGGAGGGGAGCAAGGAAGGGATGGATGAAGGGAGGTCGGAAGGGAGGGTTTTATGGGAATGGGAAGGGGTAGATGGAGTAGGAAGTATATAGGGATAGGAATAATTGAAATGGATGCAAATATTAAGATATGGAGTGAGTACAAAGGGAAGGAGGGAGGAGAGAGGCTGTAGCCAGGTAAGAGTTGCACAGATACACAGACAGCACAGATCTTCCTGTCTGTACTAGGAGGTTCGTCCTTGATGTTAATAGAAGTACTTACTTCTGTTGATATTAATGCCTGACCATGTAATATGAAAAAATATACGAATCCGTATGATTGTGTAACCCGCTACGGGGAGGGATGGAGGGAAGAAGGTGGAGGTAGGGAGGAGAGAGGTTGCGTAGGAGTGAGGGCAAGTGGTGTCGTGACCTCGCTTGGCCAGTCCCCCCCCTACGCTCGGCCATGCTGCAACTTTCACTCCTGCTGCTGCTTCTTCCTCTCCGATACCCCTCCCCCACCCATCCTCTTCTGTGCCTCTGAGGTAAAGGAGGGGTGGGGGGGGAGGGAGAGCTCTCCTTCCCCTTTCTTTCCCTCATACTCTTACCCGTCTCTTCTCTCTGCATCTGAATGAAAGGATGGTAGGAACAAGAGCCTTTTCCTTCCCATCTCCTTACTCATACGCTCCTACTCTCATATCTACCGCATAGGGAAGGGCAGGATGGAGAGAGAGCTGTTTCCTTCGCCTTCGTGCATTTCTATCCATGTCTTTACCTGATGGATTAGTTTTGTTAGTTATAACCTTCTCTGTACCAAACAGCTACGATTGGACCAACATGTCTGTTGCTGTTTGCTTTCCTGTGTACCATTTTGTACTCTCCCCTCCTTTTCTTTACCTCAGAAGGAAGGTGAAGAAGGTGAGAGCATGAACTCTTTCCTTTCCGTCTCCCATCTTCCTTTTCCATTTCGCCTTCTCTTCTTTACCTCCTGTCCCCTCTCATCTATCCTTTGGGCGTTTTACTTTCTATTTATTTTTTATCTCTTCATTTTGTTTTGTGCTTCCTTTCTACAGCGTTTCTTAATTCTCATTCTGCGTGTCCGTATCTCTTTGGCGCTCATGTTATGCATACTTCCCTCTTTCCCTCATAATTTCCTCATTCCTACTCCTCCCAAGTTCACCGTTTCATTCTTAGTCATTTCGTATTTTTCACTCATTACCCTTTTTATTGTCTTCTGTTGTTTCTGTATTCCTGATCCTTGCAAGTTATTCTTCCTCCCCCCCCCCCCCGTCCTTCCCTCATTCGTACTTATTCTTAGTTTTTCACTCATTCATTCCTTTGTACAATAATTCCTGTTGCTCTCTTTTTTTTTCCTCTCTCTAATCCTTCTCCTTCCATCCGTCCCTCCATCATTCCTATTCCATCTTCCCACACACTCCTCCCTTCCCCTCCTACAGACCCCGTAGTTATACCCCATAGTTAGACATGTAACACCTTGAGGCAGCTTCCCCTTCACCCCTTCCTTTTTCGTCATTCCTTGCCTCCCCCTTTCCTCGTCCCCTCCTCCTCCCTTTCCCCGTCAATCTCCCCTCACCTGTTCCCTTTTCGTCACTGTCGCCTCTCCCCTTCTCCTGTTCCCTTTCCCTTCAGTCTCCCCTCACGTCTTTCCTTTTCTCCCCATTTCTTCTACCTTAACTCTTCCCTTTCTTCATCCCATCCCTTTCCCACGTTCCTTCCCCTTTTCCCTCCCCTCCCCTCCAGCTTACCTAACACTCACTTTCCTTTCCCGCCACCACTTCCTTATTTAGGCGTGTTAAACCTTCAGCTGGTTTTCTTCTTCCTTTTACGTTCCCTCTTCTTTATTACCTTCCCCCTTCAGCTCCTTACCTTTCCTTCCCCATACTATTCCTGTTCCCCTTTTCCCTCCTCCTCCTCCTCCCTTCTACCCCCCCCCCCATTTCGCTATTCCCCTTTGTCCTTCCTCATCCTGCCTTCCCCTCCCTCTCCCTGTGCTCTTCCCCTCACCAGTTTCTCTTTCCCGTTCCCCTTCCTGTCCTCTCCCCGTGCCCTTGCCTCCACTTCCGCTTCTCTTCCTCTTTCTGTTCATCTCCCCTTTTTACCATTTTGCTTCCCCTTTCATGACCCTGTCCCTCTTCTCATTGTAACCACCCCCCCTTCCCCTTCGCCATTCCTCATTACTCTCCTCCTCTTTCCCCTCTGGCATTCCCCCTTCCTCCCTTCCCTTTCACCTATGGCGTATCTTCTGCCTACTTTCACACACACACACACACACACACACACACACACACATGTCCCCGCAGTATCTTTTAATTTTGTCATGTTTTCTTCTTGGCAACACTACTGTATATCTTGCTTCATCCATCGTTGTCTTCGTTTATTTTTCCTTCTTTTCACACATTATTCCATATCTCCTGTAGTCCGATGTTTTTTGTTCTAAACTTGCATCTAGAAGTCGATTTTGTTCAGTTTGGGACAGATCTTTATTATCGGAGGGGTTTATGAAGGCCTTATCTAACTGCACCACAAGGAAAAGATTCTTCAAAAATTATTATAATCATCAGGGTGTGGTGGGCAGGAGGGGGAATGGCCTCCTTTTTTGCTCTCCTTATTTCACCTCATGGAATTAGACATCATAGTCGTTTTTTTTTTTTTTTTCAACAAACAGTCTCGAAAGTGCCATTAGGCTGTTGCTGTTTGCATTCCATTGTACTCATTTGGACTACTTTGTTTCGTACCAATACTAGAATACACAGTGTCGTCGGAATGGAGTGATTAACCTCTTCATTACTATACTGTAGATATCCCTTGCTGAATAAAATCGTCTGACGATAACAGGAATACATTACAAAAACCAGCACGGCACTACACAGATTTAATAAGATTCCCTCTAATCCCCTCACTATCAGAGGCATCTCCTAAGCTGAATAGAATCGTCTGGAGTGAGGAAGGAAATACTGTACACCATCAAAGACGTGTTGCTTGATAGATTGATTCCCTGTCTCTCTCGCTTGGATTTCTCTGTCCACTGACTCTCTCTCTCTCTCTCTCTCTCTCTCTCTCTCTCACAGCAGGTAATTCCATTCTTCATCAGTTTTTCTTTTCCCTCCCACTTCTCTGTATTATGTTCTTCCCGCATTTCTGTTCTTTTTCCTTTTCCTTCTTCATTTTTCCTCTATTCTTTTTCCTTTACTAATTTTTCGTATTGTAAATTCTTGTATCATGAATCTCCCTTTTCCTATCTCTGTCATTATGGTCTCAGATTATAAGTATATTCCAGCCATTCATTACGTACATTTTATATCTCAAGTCTGTCTGTCTTATAATTATCTCCTCGGCCTTTGTCTTTATCCAAGCCACCCTTTACTTGGCTCAGTTATATTCTTTTATCACACATCTCCTTGTACGGCACTTTATCTCCTCTTCTTTCGTCGTAGCTGAAGCCACACAGATTCTTCCCTCTTCGTCTTACATCCATCTTACACAACACTTTTCATACATCATTTCTCTTCTATGTTTATCCCCATTTGATCTTTCTCTTGTTCTCTGCTTCTAAGTTTTGTTTCTGGACATATTTAACTTTTGTATAGTACTTTTCTTACTTTTTTTTTTTTTTTTTTTCACTTCTGTCCTTGTTTGGCTGTACGTCTACCTGGTACTTATTTTACGCTCTACGTGTGTATTTGGGTATCTGTTTCTCTTCTTTCCTCTTCAACCCCTACGGTACAATGACGTCTGTTCTTTTTGTAATTTTTATATTTCTTCCTGCCTGTCGACTTTATTGAGCCTGGGAGAGCTTCGTGGCTTAATAATAATAATAATAATATTAACTAGTGTGTACCTGACGCTGCCAGCCCGAGAAGTTGGCCTAATCTCAAGAACATCGTCTGGATATATATAAAGGTCTCCCCTGTTCTGGAAAAGAAGTTTAAAGGCAAAAGGAATGAAACTGAAGAATGCGTCATAGGATTAAGGGTTTATTTGTGTAATATGTCCTCCTCCTCCTCCTCCTCCTCCTCTTCCTCCTCCTCCTCCTCTTCCTCCTCCTCCTCCTCTTCCTCCTCCTCCTCCTTCTCCTCCTCCTCCTCCTCCACCTCCAGCGTGTGTCACTCTTTGGATTTCATCTGTGCTGTCGCTCCTCCCCTTCCCAGCTCCCAAGGTAACTCCCTTTCCTCATCTTCCCCCATCGGTCACTTCCTCCTCACTCTTCCTCCCTCGGTCACATCCCCCCCCCTCACTCTTCCTCAACTCCTCCTCACCTTCACTGTTATGTTTATTTTATGATAAAGCTCTAATTACATCCTCGGGTTGAAGGGGCAGCGTGTTCTGGATTACATCACCCTTTCCCTGCACCAGAAAAATAATAGGCAACCTTGGCGGATTTTGTACCCAGTATGATCGATTGTTTTCGGTATTTCTAGGTAACCAAGCACTCAGGTTATCAAATTATTTTCCTTTAATAAATGAGAGAACACTGTCGAGTACAAAATACGGTAAGTTAGTGAAGGACATAACAGTGTCGTATTTCAGTGCCTTCTTCGTCCTGTGTTTGAAAATGTAAAGGATAGAGAGAGTCTGGTTGGATATTTGACTCAGTCTTACCTCCCTTGATCCATCCTGACGGTATTCCTATTCCCCTTCATTCACCCTCGCATGAATATCTGTGTGCAGACTTCCTTTCATCATGTCGCGGCCTTTCACTCTTCCTTGTAATTTGCATCTCAGAGTCATGTCACCCCTTCCTCACTCACTCTTATCACTTGCTTGTTACCTCTTACCTGCTTTCCTTCTTACCTATCTAGTTCCTTTCCTACTAACCTTCCTACTTACCTTCCTGCTTACCTACCTGTCGCATTTATGTTCCTACTTACCTTCACTCTACTTTTAAATTGGCTTCCCAAGTGTTGTTGCCCCCTCCCCTGCTTTTCACCTTATCATATTCTTGTTAACTTTATACCAACCTACCTACTTACCTGCCAACTTACTTTTTACCTCCATAGTAATATGTTTTCCTAGTGTCGTCACCCCCTCTCTCTCTCACTCACGCTTCACCTTATCACTTCCTTGCCACCTCTCACCAGCACACTTACCGTCCTGTCTTCCTACTCACTTTCCTTTCCTACTGACACCCGCTCTTGCTACTTGCGTTTCACCTTAGTAATATGCTTTCCAAGTTTTGTCATCCTAGCTCTTCACCTGGTCACCCCTCAGCTCAAAACTAGCCTATTTGTTTATAACTCTCAGGCTTAGTCTCAGCTGCATAAAATCGTCTGACGTTACCTGGAAAAAAAAAAAAGACGAGGGGTAGCAACCATGGGGGGGTTAATTTCCTATCTTTCTTCTTACAGTATTTCCCAGTCCGTCTAGCTCCCTGTCCATCTACTGTCATATGTGTCTGCATAATCTCTTCCCTTACCTGTCTTTTCCATCTTTCATATTAGCTTACTTTCTTACCTGTCTCCTTACTTCTTTTCTGTGTACCTTTTTACCTGTCCGCGTACCCCTTTACTTAACGTTACTACCTAATAATCATTTAACCTGGCTTATTACCGTTCTACTTGCTCAGTTAACCCCTTCACTTCCATGGTAATTTGCTTCATTGTCTTACCATCTTTCTCACATTTCCACTATGCACCATATCACGTCACCACCTTAATTGCTTATCTACCTCTGTATCTGCCTGTCCATTTCCCCTCCATCTTTTCTTTATTTACTCATGCCATTCGGTTACTCATTACTCCCTCCTTCCCTCCCGCCTTTCCTTGCGTCCTTCTTTCCTTGCCTTCTTTTCTCTGTCTTCAGCCCATCCTTCTCTTACATCCTTCGTGTCATTCTGCTTCCTCTCTCTCCCCTTTATCTCACTCTTTCCTCCTCTCTCCTTCCTTTCCTCTCTAGTCTCCTTGTCTCCTGCTCTTCCGCTTCCACCAGCTGTTGCTCTCTCTCTCTCTCTCTCTCTCTCTCTCTCTCTCTCTCTCTCTCTCTCTCTCTCTCTCTCTCTCTCTCTCTCTCTCTCATCCGCTTTTATATTTCTCACTCCCCTTTCACCTCCTTTCTCCCAGCCACATTCTCTCTCTCTCTCTCTCTCTCTCTCTCTCTCTCTCTCTCTCTCTCTCTCTCTCTCTCTCTCTCTCTCTCTCTCTCTCTCTCATCCGCTTTTATATTTCTCACTCCCCTGTCACCTCCTTTCTCCCAGCCACATTCTCTCTCTCTCTCTCTCTCTCTCTCTCTCTCTCTCTCTCTCTCTCTCTCTCTCCTTCACTCCTGCCGTCTCTCATTCCATTTTAATCTTTTTCTCGTCTACCGTCTCATCCTCTCTCTTCCTCTCCCTGTCCCTCTTGGTCTCTTCCTGTCCTATCCTGCTCCTCTTCTCCCTTACGTTCATGACCTGTATCAATTATACTGTTGCCACGACATGGGGGAGAGATAAAAGGACTCTCCATCACTCTCTCCTCCACGGCAGTCCTCTGAGTCCTTTCTCCAGGTCATTGCTCTCTCTCTCTCTCTCTCTCTCTCTCTCTCTCTCTCTCTCTCTCTCTCTCTCTCTCTCTCTCTCTCTCTCTCACCTTTGAATCTGTTTCCAACACTTTTTTTTATATTCCTTTCCTCCTAAAGCATCATCTTAAATTGTTTGTCCACCTCTCTCTCTCTCTCTCTCTCTCTCTCTCTCTCTCTCTCTCTCTCTCCCCCCTTTGAATCTGTTTCCAACACTTTTTTTATATTCCTTTCCTCCTAAAGCATCATCTTAAATTGTTTGTCCACTCTCCCTGCCTAATCCTCTTCCTTAATCCCACTCTTGAACCACTCATCCATTCCTCTTAACACTCATTCCTGTACAAACATCCTTTCACACGCCTTCTCAACCCCTGTGTTAGTCTCAATTTAGCCTCTAATCTTTAAGCACATCATTCCAGGAGAATTTCTACATTGTCACCAATTATACTTTACGTACCTCGTTTTCTTCACATTACTCTTAATAGGTCTCTCTCTCTCTCTCTCTCTCTCTCTCTCTCTCTCACACACACACACACACACACACACACACACACACACACACACACACACACACACACACACACACACACACACACACACACACACACACACACACACACACACACACACACACACACACACAAGGATCATGAGAAGTTTTACCAGAGCAACGTTGCGTCACTGTTTCATTAGTATAGCTGTTATACAGGGCTCATTTCTTTTCAAATCACAAGCTGCATGTCTCTCTCCTTACGGCGGTCATGCAACAATGTGCTTCAAGTTTTCCCCTCTCTCAGTGACGTGCTGTAAGCGCACTACGTCCTGTTATATTGAACTGATATGATTTTTTTTTCTTTATTTATATATTTACTTATTTTTTGGTTTTGTTACATTTTGACGGGACGAGTTTTGTAGGTTTTAAGATTTCTTCCTTTTTCTTGATGCGTACAGAGAGAAATGATGCATTTAGGTATTGGGTGTATTGATATGGAAATTTAGTAAGGAAAGGCAAGGAGAGAGAGAGAGAGAGAGAGAGAGGGAGGGGGGTTTCTTGCCACCACAGGTCCATAGCTGGGGATGGTCATGTTGAAAGAGGAAGATGAGACCTTGGTTGACCTCTCTACCCACCTTTCTCTTAGTTTTTTAGTGATGTATCTCCTACCTGCCCTTCACATTCCATTCCCTTCCCTTTACCTTCCCTTCACATTCCCTTCCCTTCTCTTTACCTTCCCTTCTCTTTACCTTCCCTTCATATTCTTATCCTTTCCCATTACCTTCCCTTCACATTCCATTGCCGTCCCTTCTTTCTACATTGCCTTCCGAGTCCCTTTACTTTACTCTCACATTTCTTTTACCTCCCTTCCGACTCCCTTTACTTTCCCTTCACTGTGTCTTCCCCTCACATTTACTTTACCTTTCCTATCCCTTCACATTCGCTGTATCATCCCTTCACATTTCCTTTCCTTCTCTTTTCCCTCACATCATATTAGCTTTTTATTCCATCTGTCTGTCGCCTTCATGCTCTGTTAACTATTGATTTGCTTCTCATATTCAGCTTATCATTAATTCCTTCTGTTTTGCAGTCTCCTTTTATTTCCCTCGCATTTCTCTTTGTCGCACTTGCTTCCCAGCCATTCTGCGCACATTAGTTTTGTCTCTTCATATCCACGTCACCTTTCCTTCGTATTCATTTTGCCTGCTGGCTTTAGTTCCGGTTCATCATCATTTTCTGTTGTTTCCTTTTCATCTTCTTTATCATCAGTGGCTTTTTCATTTTTTTCTCTCCCATGCACTTCCTTTTATCTCTGTTTATTCCTCCTTTTTGATGTTAATTCTATTTTATCTCCATTTTTGTGTTCCATTCGCCATTTTCATCTTCCCTTGCAGTTTCCTTCTTCATTTCTGTGTTGTTTGTCTCTTTGCCTGTATACTTTTTCATTCCATTTAAATGCTTTATTTCCACATTTTTTAATGTTTTTTTTGTTTTCCTACTCTTCAATTAATGCTTTTGGGGGCTTATATTTTTATATACACAGAATGATATATATATATATATATATATATATATATATATATATATATATATATATATATATATATATATATATATATACCGCTATGTATGTATACTTGCGATCGTGCCAGTGTGTATAGAAAATGAAATATAAATAGCTAGATATTGTAGGCAGATATATTATTAACGTTTATAGACGTTCACTACAACATTTTTCTTCCCTACGTCTCAACCAGCTGTTATTTACTCACCACTGTCACACTTCCTTATTCCTTGCCGCCCCCCTCCCCCCCACACACACAAAATCCCAGGCTCCCACTATGCCTCTTTATCTGCTCACACTCTTCAGTTCATCACAGTGTTCGTCCATTCATTCACATCTGTCCACCCAGTCAGCGTCCCTTCAGTCATCCACTATCACCCCCTGAAAGGCCTATTCTTCTTCCCTCCCCCACCTTTCACATATCCTTTATCTTCTCTGTATCCATGACCCCCATTCACACAGACAGATATAGCAACATACATACATACATATATACATAAATATGTAATGTACACATGTACAAAACTTTTAATTATAACTGAGCTTATGTGTGATAAACTCCCATACCACACACACACACACACACACACACACACACACACACACACACACACACACACACACACACACACACACACACACACACACACACACACACACACACACACACACCTGCTGTAATCTCATACAGCTTATACGTATTCATCCTTGTATAAAACCGTCCCCTCCAGACACGCAAGTATACAGTATACTGCATACTGAAAGACTAAAGAAGTGTCTCCATTCATAGGCATTCTCTCTCTCTCTCTCTCTCTCTCTCTCTCTCTCTCTCTCTCTCTCCGTTTTTCCATCTTTTCTTGTCGTTTTTCTTATTTTCTCATATTGTCTGTTGTTTCACTGATGTGTGTATTCTTCACCATATATTATTCAGTCCTGTGTTCCAGTGTTTGTCTTGGTGTTCTTGTATCTGCCCATGAATTTTATATTTTTCTCGATCTAGATAGTTTTCCTTATCGTTCATCGTCTGCCTGGTGTGTAAATTCTTTCTGTTCATGAGTAACAACAAAAAGTTGAATATTTTCCAGCAAAACAAGGGTAGTAATGACAAATAGACAAGATTGAAGTACTTTTTAACATCTTCACACCTATGATTTCTGGCATTTCGTTTATGTTATCTTTACACGTTTTCATTCAGTTAAGAAAATTCGAAATCGCGGTCTTAGATTTAACATTAAGTAACCATTTCATTGTGAGACAGCTTTCTTCACTTTAATACAATCCTCTGCAGGAAACAAGATTTAAAAAAAAAAAATGAAAAAGAACGTCGTCGGGATGAATCGCTTATGAGCACGGAAGTGAGGAACCGGAAGTCGACGTAGGAAAGGGGTTTTAGGAAGAGATTAGAAGTAAAGAAAAAAAAAACAGTAAAGCGCTTAGTGAACAAAGGAAGATGAAGCGAAAGAAGTTAAGTTAAGAAGATTTGGCGAAGCGCTCTGAAAAACAAGAAAAATAAGTTTGAAACGAAGAGAAAAGAAGCAAGTAAACAAGGGAGACAGTAAAATGTAGCAGTAAAGAGAAATTAGATGTCAAAAAGAGAGAATTTAAGAGAAGTGAAATAAGGAATAAGAATGATGGGAAACATTTAAAGAGAGGAGGAACGTCAGAAAACACAGAGAGAGAGAGAGAGAGAGAGAGAGAGAGAGAGAGAGAGAGAGAGAGAGAGAGAGAGAGAGAGAGAGAGACCGCCTGTGGACTGAAGACGCGGCGGTGAATGACCAGGCGAGAAGGTCAAAGGTCAAGTGAGAGAAGGGGTGGTCTAGGTATGAGAGAGAGAGAGAGAGAGTAGTAACGGTGGGGACTACTTTTTTCACTGTAACTTGGCCTAGAATTGCTGTATCTCCATCTTGAATACTGAGATGCAAGATGAGATTGACACCAGAATATGATGCTAGTTACGAAGAAGTGCTGTTGAAAGGATGTAGAGCCGTAGTGTTATGTTAGTCTACCACTTAGCCACGTGAAATGGGCTGCTAAAGGATAAAAATCTGGGCCAAGTTAAAGTGACAGACGTATACCAGAAAGACAAATGATAAAGGGAATATATAGTAGAAGGAAAAAAAAAGAAAGATAAAGTGTAAGAAAGCTGAAGGGGGAGGGAAGTTGCTCTGAGACAAAGACAAGAAAGAAAGCTGAACAATAGAAATGTGGGGAAAAGAAAAAGTTACACAGAAAGCGAGAAAGAGACAAGGGAGACAGAAATGGAAAAAGTATAAAAACGAGGAAAGTTGCTACAAGACAAAGACGAGAAGAAAAGATTTAGTAGAAACCACCAGGAATGGGAATAAAGATTTCATGGAGAGAGAGAGAGAGAGAGAGAGAGCGAGAGAGAGCAGTGACATGGAGAGAAAGGGGAAAGGTGCAAGTGGCGTGGAAGAAACGGGTTTGGCGGGAAGGGAGGCGGAGGTGAAGAGGTCAGTGTGAGAGATGTGCAGGAGAGGAAGGAAGGAAGGGAGGAAGGAAGGAAGAATGGATGGATATATGGATAGGTAGATGGAGTTGAAGATGGGAAGAAAGAAAACTAATGATGATAGACTGGGACAATAAAGGAAGTTAACAAGGAAAGGAAGGAGAGAAGAAGGAATAAAAAAGGATAGAGTAAAAAAGGGTGGAATAGAAAAAAGGAAAAGGAAAAAAAAAAAAAAATGTGGGGCCGATGGTGTGGGAGAAATTAAACCAAGAATGAAGGGAGGAAGGAAAGCCAAGAGGGAAAATTAAGAGGAAGAAAAGACGGTTAAATAAACGAATGGGGAAATGATCTTACGGGAAGGAACGAGAGGAAGGAGGGAAGGAAGAGGAAAGAGAGTATGAAGAAGATGGGGTGAGATGAGGTGGTGTGAGGGAGAGGGAGAATGTATGTATGAAAGGAAGAAAAGGAGAAAGGAAGGCATGAGGGAGGACAGGGAGGGAGAAAAGCAAAAAATTAGGGTTGAGGACTGAGAGAGAGGAAAGGAAGAAGGAAGGTCGAGCGAGATAAGAGAAGGAACGCTTGGAGGGAGAAAAGAATGGAGAAGGGAAGAGAATGAAGGAGGAAGGAGAGCGGAAGGAAAAAGAATGAGTGCGAGGGAGAAAAGAAAGGAGAAAGGAAGAAATTAAGGAAAAAGGAGAGGAGTAAAACTGAAAGCATGGCAGAGTAGGATGAAAGAAAGAAGATTGAAAGGCAGGAACTAGAAACAGGAAGGCACAGGAAGGAATGAAGTATAGAATGAATGACAAAGAAAAACAAATAACAAAGAAAACTAATAGAAGGAAGAAGGATTATGGAAGGGGGAAAGGAGGTAAACGAGGAAAGAGAAAAAGTGAGCAAAATGGAAAAAACAGTAATTTACAAAGACGTAGGAGAGGAAAGGAAATGAATGAGAGAGAGAGAGAGAGAGAGAGAGAGAGATGCTGTACAGAAGTATGGGTGGATGAGCTTAATAGAAACCAGGTAAAAGGAAACAAAACAAGGAAGAACGTAGGACAGGAAAAGACCGCTTCGAAAAGACAATACTCTCACTTCAACTAGGTGTAGAATTACCGTTTCCGTCTTGAATACTGAGCTATGGCAAGGGATTAAAGTTGTTATATGGTGCTAGTGACGAAGAGCTATAGGAGGGACGCAGGGCCGTAGTATTGTTTTGATACTGAGTTACGGGAAATGGACTGCAAAAGGACGAAAATTTATGCCAAGTTAAAGTGAATGACATAGAGTGGATAGACATGGCCTTCATTAACCTCTTCACTACTAAAAGGCTGTCCTAAAATGAATGAAATTGTTTGATGATAATAGGAGTTTAAACTAGAATCCACATTTTTTTTTTTTTTCTATATATTCAGTGCGAGGGAGAGAGACGAAAATATGGAGGAAGCAATTTGTGATGATTGCATGGACGGGGAAAAAAAAAAAAAAAAAAAAGAGAGAGAGAGGTAAGGGAAAGAAAATGAGACGAGCGATGACAATTACCCGAAACGGAATAAAGGTTCGGGAGAGGAGACGGGAATGAGAAAGTGGAGGTGAAGGGAATAAAGAAACAAGAAAGTGGGAGCTTAGAGAGAGAGAGAGAGGGAGAGAGAGAGCACGGTCAGGGGCACTTTGGTAGCATCCTCACATTCACTCGCTCATCCCCCCCCCACACACACACACTTTCACTCCCTCGCTACCGACCTCACGCTGGGAAAGGGTTGGCCAACAGGTAAATGCTGGTTGTAAACACGCTTCTCTCTCTCTCTCTCTCTCTCTCTCTCTCTCTCTCTCTCTCTCTCTCTCTCTCTCTCACACACACACACACACACACACACACACACACACACACACACACACACACACACACACACACACACACACACTAAAAACTGGCTAAGAATCCAAGCAGACGTCTTCATAAGCTCGCCTCCTTTTCAAGCCAATCCTGAATGGCGGAATTATAGCTTTACAAGGACACAGACAGACCGTATATTTCACATCACCCCGTTTTACGATGACTCCCACTGTGAAGCATGGGAAGCCCCACACTCTTAGGCTTTCATTCGCAAGGTTAAGAAAGCTCCCATTTATCTTTTCTTAGGCCATTTATTTTGCTTATTACCCTATTCTATGTTACACAAATCCTTGTAAGATTACCATATTCTGCATAAATAACGTTCAAACGGATATTAACCACTCGTTCAAAAATAAATCGCTAAGGAAGAGGTGTTAGGGAGCTTCTAACTACTCATGCTACCCTCGTATAATTTATTTTTCTTCAGGTGCTATTTCTTGGTCGAACGTGAGGAACATAGGAAATAACTGAGGAACATAGGAAATAACTGAGGAAAATAAGTAACTGAGGAAGATAAGAAATAACTGAGGAAGATAATGCCAGGGAACTCTTAAACCAGTGAGAATACGGTCCCACATCAGGAATAATAACTTTCCATTTTATACTCGAATAATAATGAATCTCTGACATAATATTCTGAAAAGTATGTTGGGCTCCGTCGAACGCATCACTGAGTTCCAGAATTCTTCGCTCACTCTCTCTTTATTTATCGTGGCATAGTGGATCTGTACTTGTGACCGCAGCCGTACAGTGGAGGGATAGCAACTGGGTATGGTAATTTTTCTCATCAGGTTTGTTGATGGTTTAACTCCGGCGCCTTGTAAGTCTTGCACAACCACTTAGAAATACCTGGTGATTACAGTGGGTTTATGAGAGCCTTCGGTGTGTGTGTGTGTGTGTGTGTTTGTGTGTGTGTGTGTGTGTGTGTGTGTTTGTGTGTGTGTGTGTGTGTGTGTGTGTGTGTGTGTGTGTGTGGTACATTGTGTGAAGTGTGGAGAAATATTCACACACACACACACACACACACACACACACACACACACACACACACACGTACATTTATTTTAAGTAGTTTGCGAGTTGAAAGTTTTTCCCCCCTCTTAGCATTCAAGCTGCGTCGTGTCTAGTTAGTTAGGAGGCTGTGTGGGGGATGATGGGACACACACACACACACACACACACACACACACACACACACACACACACACACACACACACACACACACACACACACACACACACACACACACACACTAATGAACGCGGAAGGAGGAAGAGGGTTTGTGCACTCGCTGTATTTGAATGAAGTTGTTATGCGTTTGTCTTTGCTTTAGTTCTTCCATATTTTATCCTGTACGGCACTGGTCTTCGCCAGAGAGAGTGATAGCCATACCCAGTCCTTCTCCAAGCGGACCAAGTACAGTTGCGGAAAGGATGATGCTTGGTTACGTAGCACTTCAACAGACAGTGATTGCGCAACGTCGCCTGCCACCAGCTTCGGTATTACATGCCCACTGCGTGTGTTTTCTTTTTTTCGATTGGTGAATATCATGTAATGCGATGCGCTGATAACCGGAAAAGGGTATTTTAAGTGTGCATCGGTAGTTCCTTTGGAAAAGTACAGAAACTGAAGTATATGGCACCTTTTTTTTTTTCTAACCTGTTTAAGGTACTTTTATTTCACTTGATGTGCTATAATATCGTTTGGATCGTGATTCCCAGAAATTTGTTAGAAAGTTTTCAGCATACGCCTTGTATAGATGGCCCTGGTAACTTTTACGTGAATCATTCGCTCAGTCAGTCACTAGTTAACAAGGCATTAACCTCTTCATTCCAATTTTTTCATGTTCCCCACAAATGATTTGATTCAGTTTGTAAGAGCCCAGTAGTGAGTGAGATATTGGAGGGTATAATTTGCTCCTCCAGTTCCAAAACGCTTCGTTAAGATTAATAAAATTGCCTGTAATTTGCAAAAACGAGGTGGAAAGATACATGATGTTGAAGGAGGTAACAAATCATCAGTTAGTTACACAGCCATTAAACAAGCTGGCCAGTCAGTCATTCAGTCAGTCAGTCAGCGAGTTAGGAAGTCATTAACTATATCAATTTAGGTAGCCATTAGTTTTGCCATTCAGTCAGTCAGTCAGTCAGTCAGTCAGTCAGTCAAGTAAGTCAGCTTGGCAGGCAGTCCGACAAACAACCAATTAGTAAACATTGCTCAATTCGTCATTCAGTCTGTCCATCAATTAAGAAAAACTTTGGAGTATGTCACCCCCTTCCAGGTTAAGAGCCAATTTAGGGCTTCAGTGTAACGTTAACTGGAAACCCGAAATTTTGCCGGCCGAAAAGGAAAACAGAGTGGCTTAGTTGGCGAGTGAAGTTTGGTGATGTCGCGGGGCAGTGGAAGAGGAATGGGTGTTACAGATGTCCAAAGTTCGCCTAGTGTTGCCCAGTTAGGAGGACAGAGGAGAAGCTTGTGCGGGTATACGTTTTACTTCGCTTGTGTGGCTTTGAATTTCTCTGTTCTGGAGTGCAAATAGCAGAGATGCGTTTGCGGTGTTTGATTTTGTACCCTTACAGAACTTTTCGAGGGCAAATATGTAAGGAGCAGGTGCCGTTAAGTTCATCAAATGTTGTCCAGGTATACGTTTTACTTTACGTGTGTTGCGTCGAAGCTCTCTTGTTCTGGAGCGTAAGTTGTAGAGAAACATTTGCTGTGTTTGATTTCCTTCCTTTACAAAACGTTTAGAGAGCGAGTACATAGAGTGCAGTTGTCGCCAACTTCGTCTTCAGTTGTCTGGTTGGGACACTAGAGGCTCGTATTAGTTATTCCCCGCTCGTGTTGTGCCGAAGCTCTGTATCTTTGGAGCGTGCGTGGCAGAGAAGCATTGTGGTGTGTGGTTTCCTATCCAGGTAGAACGTCTAGTTATCATTGTCTAAATTACTCAAAGTACAAAATACAAGTCAAGCACATCGAGGTTACACAACGTAGAGAAATACTGTATATTACGATATTACGGGTCATTGCCTACCATGTCAATATATTTGACGGGGAAGAAAGACGGAAATCGAGAGAATGAAGAGTGGAGGAAGGAGACTAGAGGCTGAAAGCAGAATAATAGGATAGATTCGTAGGAAAAGAGAGGGAGGGGAAGAGGAGATAGAAGTTTAAAAAATAGTATAAAATAAAATAATTACCTTTTGAAATATATTTTCACACTGATGTCGAGGGGCTGAGGTTTTAGTTAGTGACAGTATTAGGCCTGCTTAATCCTTTCACGCAGAGTTCGTCAAATACCCTTTATTCTTGTAACTTCAGACGATTTTATTCAGTGTATGAGAATGTCCTAATAGTCAAAGCTGAAAGTCATATATATATCTCCTCCACCTGGAGCAGGTATCCCCAAAGCTAAATGGGTTCGTCTGGAGAGAAAAATAAGACGAAAACAAAATCACAGGGTCAGTCTTCACACTGCCCAGGTCGAAGAATTTCCGATCCCAAACGTGAAATGGATGTATGTAGAAAGGAGTGTATGAGAAGGATCGCTTAATGGACAAAAAGGTTGGCAAATAGCGCTGATGTTAGTCGTGTGTGCATTTGGCAGAGAAGGATGGGTAAGACGCTAAAGTGAGCAATTAGTGACCACGCTAAATTGTAACTACGTTTAGAAAAAGCCATGATTTTAATTCATGGTTTAAAGTTTGAGAGAGAGAGAGAGAGAGAGAGAGAGAGAGAGAGAGAGAGAGAGAGAGAGAGAGCAATGAACCAGTAGGTCAGAATGGAAAAAATGCGAGAACTCTTCATCGTGCAGTGGACAGACACATAAACTTTACATCATTTGACTCTAAAGCATGCCAGGATACAGACAACACACAACATTACCACTAAATATAAATCCACAGAATAACAAACTCCAGATCTGCATTGCTTTATACCACAATCTCCATAGTGGTGGAAGGAAGAAAATATCAAATACTGGAATACAATGTGATTTTCAAGAAGACAAAATAACCTCTTCCATCGACCCTGAAAATTCGTGTGGGGACGAAAAATATCTTGGGGTGGGATTCTCAAATTCATTTACGATCGATTTCCTGTCGTAACTTACATTTGTTTTTGTAGGAAGAACTAGAGACATGGGGAGATTCTATACTGTCCTTTTCGTGTTCTTCCTGCAAGATGTATACCATATATATAGTACTTCCATGCTAAAATGTATATAATATAGTACGCCCATGCTAAAATGTATGGTTATATAGTACTCCTATGCTAAAATGTATGTAATATGCCATGCTTAAAGACTTCGATTGTTCTTAGAATCTACCTACGGAGGAAAGTAGTTATGAATAAGAAAGGAAGGGAAATAATGAATGTTGTAAAATTCCGAAGCTGGTTTCTCTGGCTCTAGATTTTTGTATAAAAAGAAAATTATGACTATGAAAGGCGAGAGTAAAAGGCTATGAAGAATGTTCTGCAAAGGAAAGCCATGAATAATGATGATGATGATGATATAATAATAATAATAATAATAATAATAATAATAATAATAATAATAATGATAATAGTAGTAGTAGTAGTAGTAGTAGTAGTAATACTAGTTGGAAGAAGAAAGCGATGAAAAATAATAATAATAATAATAATAATAATAATAATAATGAGACAGGCAGAAATGCTTCTCGACTGCGTCTCTCTCCAGTGACTCCCAAAATTTGTATAAGGACGAGGAAAATTATGGATAAGAAAAAGGTAATTGGCGGGATACATGTCCGCTTTGCCTGACTGCCTCTCACACACGCTTCTCTTCTCTTTTATAATGGGATGCGCAGTCGGGAGGCGCATAATTGGGGACTGCGCAGGAGCTAGAGGAACCGCGGAGAAAGAAAAAAAAATGTATTACGATGGGGATGGGCGCTTTATTTTTGAGCGTAGGAATTTTTAGTGGAAGAGTTTTTCCGTTTCAGAGTATGTTTTATTTTTATTTTTGTTTCAGAATGCTTTAATGTTTCAGCGTGTTTTATTATTATTTTTTTAGATGTTTGTGTTTCAGCCCGTTATATTATTTTAAAGATTGTATTTATTTATTAGCGAATATTTGATGTGAGGTATTTGATTTTTTTTTTTTTTTTCCCAGAAATTTATGAGCTAGTTATAGCTCATGTTTTTCGTTTTTTTTTGTTTTTTTTTTTTTTTTTGAGTGACATTGTACTGTGAGATGGTTGCATTCCGTGTTTATCTTTGAGACGAATTTGTGAGTGGACAGTTCGTGAGACATTTATTTCGTATAATTTTCTCTATTTTTGTTCGAAATTTCAGTGTGAGATAACTGTAATTCACGTGTTTAATATTCTAGTCTGAAAATATCATCATTGGCATTTGTATTTTCTTCCTTCAGTATTTTCATTGTCGTTTTGGATGCCAGTCGTCTTCGGGTTAGATGTTTTTCCACTGACATGCACAATATTTTTTTTGGTAAGTGTATGCGTGAATTCTGGGTGGAGATGCAAATGGAGCGAGGTGGAAGAAGATGGAAGAGGAGGAGGAGGAGGGTTAAGGTAGGGGTAGGGGAGGGGAGGGGAAGGCGGAGGGGAGGGGGGTAGAAGTATTGGAGAAGAGATGGCGAAGGAGAGAAACGGCGATGGGATGAGTAGGAGACAAAAGAGAGAGAGAGAGAGATAAGAAGTGGGGAGACATGAAATGAGTGACGAAATTAGTTTAACGTTAGAAGGTGAGAAGACGAAAGAAGAGGAAGAATGGGATAATAAATCTGGGGAGGATGGTGCGATAGAAAAAAAAAAAAAAGAAAGAGAGGAAGGGTACGAGGGGGATATGAGATGGAAGATTAAAAGAAAGAGCAGAAGAGTGAGATGAAAGGAGGAGAAAGAGGAGCAGAGGAGGAAGGTAAAACCAGGAAGTTGAAGCAGGTAGATGCGAGAGGGGGAGGAGGAGGAGGAGACGAAACAAGAGGAGGAGGAAGATGGAAGGAGTGAGAAATGAAAGACGATGAAGGAGTGGACGAAAGGAGAAGGCAGGAAGAATGCGAGGAGAAAAAGCATGAAATTGGAGGAGGATGGAAGGATAAAGGTGGGGGAAGAAGAAGATTAAGAGGACGAGGAGGAAGATAAAAAGAGGAGGAAGGCTAGATGGGGAGGAGGGTGAGAGCAAGAGGGGGAGGAAGAACACGAAGGGAGAAGGAAAGTGAGATTGGAGGAGAAAAGAGGAAGTAGCGTAAAAAAATAAGGAGGAGGATAAAAGGGAAAGGAGACGTAGGAAGAGAAGGAGAAGGAAGACGAGAAAAGGAGGAGAAACGTGGAAATAGATGAAGTGGATGAAGGCGAAAGAATGAGGAAAATCATGGTCGTGGAGAAAGAGGGTGGAGTGGTGAGGGTGGAGCAAGAAAGAGTATAATTGGGTCAGGGTGGAGGAGCATTTCAGGGTGACAAGGCGGGGAGAGAGGACCGGTGGAGGAAAGAGGGAAGAAGAGACAGGAAAGGAGAACTGGATGTAAAAAGGAGAGAAAGAAGGGAGGGGAAGATGAAAAAGGGAGGAGCTGGCAGAACACTAAATGGTGATACGGTGGAGTGAGAAGAGGAAAGATTGGAGAAGAGATTGGAGAGAAGAATTTAATTTAAGAAGGGGAGAGAGAAGGAAGGAAGAGATGAAAATGGGAAGAACTGAGAGAACATAAAACTGTGGTAGAGTGTTGGAGAGAGGAGGGTTGGAGAGGAGACGGAGGTGGGGTTACAAGAGAGAGAAGATGAGAAGAGATGCAGGAGAGAGGAACTGTATGTAGGAAGGAGTGGAGGAAGGAAAAGAGAGGTGGAAGATTAATAGTAACAGGATGGGGGAGAGTAAAGGGTGGCGTGAAGAGGAGATAGGTAAGAATGGAGGGGAATTTAGATGTAGAAGGAAGTAATATTATGTAGAGGAAAGGAGGAAATGAGGGTAGAGGGAAATGTGAGAAGGGGTGGAGAGGGAAAGAAAAGAAAAAGATATTGGAGAGGTGGATGTTGGAATGGTAAGAGGATGGATAAATGGTAAAAAAAAGTTAAGGAAAGAAAGGGTAGATGGAAGAGGAAAGAAAAAGAGGAGATGGTAACTAGCTAAAGGATGGGAGAGTGGAAGGGCTAGAGAGAAGAAGAGAAGAAAAGACAGGAGAGGATAGAAGGGACCTGGAAAATTAAAAGAGAGATGGAGGAGGAAGATTCTATGTAGCAAAGGACTGGAAGGGAGTGAGACAAGGGAAGAAGAGAAACTGTTGGTGACGGTGAGGGAAGAGTGGAAGGGGAAGAGAAGAGGTGAGGTAGAGAAGGTATGATATGAAAACTGGATGTAGAAAAGGCAAGGGAAAGAAGAGGAAATGAAAACAAGAGTGGAGGAAGGGAAGGAGGGATGGAAAGAAAAAGAAAGGGGAAGCGATTGTTAGTACAGGGAAGGGGTGGAAAGAGAAGAAGGCAGGAGAGAAAGGAGAAGAAAGAGGAGGGGAAAACTGGATGTAGAAAGGAACGGATGAAAGAAGGAGGGGGGGGGGGAATGGAAGAGGGAAGAAGATAGAGATGACTGCTCAAGACAGGGTGGGAGGAAGAGGAAGGGCTGGAGAGAAGAGGAAAACATGGAAAATAGAAGAAACTTGTCGATAATGTTTGTTATGGTATAATCATCTGGCGGTAATGTCAAGTTAAAAAGACTTCATTGTATGGAAGGGTTAAAAAAAGAAAAATGCAGTTGTTGTGAGACTGTGTATAGCTTAAAGTATCAGCACGGTTATTTCGAACAAGATTTGCTTTTTTGAATTACATGATTATTACAAGGCTTTTCTTGCATGTATTACTTTTTTTTTTTTTTTTTTTTTTAGTATCCAATGATCGGTGAAGAAGAAAATGAAAGGTGGTATGCCGAGAATATTACAAGCTTAGGGAGGAGAGCGAGTATCCCCTGTGACTTGCAGGATATGCTGAGAGAGAGAGAGAGAGAGAGAGAGAGAGAGAGAGAGGATAATGAAAATGGGGAGAAACGAAGAGGGAAGAAGAGGAGAAGGTGGAGGAGAAGAAAAACGAGGGGTGGAAGGAGACCAGTAGGAACAGGAGGCAGAAGAGGAAGAGGAGGAAGAAGAATAAGTGGAGGAACAGGAGAGGAAGAAGAGTGCAAGGGCAGGCAGGTAAGGGGAGACGTCGGGGTTCAAGGGAGGTCAGGCGGCAAGATCGAGGTCAGCAAGGTCAGGTGAGGAACTGTCAGGTCACGAGTAAATCAGAACCTGTTGCTAGGAGTAAAAATGGAAAAAGAAAAAAGGAAAAATATCGTAATGTACTCGAGCGTATCTTGAACTGCTTTCTTTATGTGCAGACGCCTTCATGTACGGTCGGGTACGTTGTATGTTCAGCCGCGTGGTTCAGAGGTTACAGGTTTCGCCCTCCAGTCTGCGTTCATAACATTGTCGTACCTCACATTTAAGTCAGTGTTTCTGGGTAGCGTATGTCCTTTAATGTGCTGTGAAGTTTACGGACGACATACATAATCGCAGATAATATAACAATTCCTCTTTGACATCCACCACGCTCAGTTCAGACATCTCTCTTCATTTTCTGCTTGACCACCGTGGAGAAGAGTTAGTGCACGCTGTCTCCCTCGCTCACTGGCTAGGTACGGTCTTTTAGTGGACCTCATATGGATTGATAGAGATATTAATGTTAGAGAATTTAGATATGCTTAGTGTGTATGAGCTGCATAGACGTCACCTCTTGAAAATAGGCAAGCTATAACGCAGTACAGAGAAATATAAAGAGGAATCCGGGTGTCCGACTTGAAAATAATTTTATGAAAGGAGAGCAGGCGTGTGGTTGTTTGTAGCAATGAGTCTGGGCTTATGTAAGGCTGCTGAATTATGCTTTAGTGGGAAATGAGGTGGATGTCTGAATGAGAGTGAGTTTCTAAGCCTTAGTAAGCCTGAATGAATAATTTCGTTGGAGCATTTTAGTTGAGTGACTGATTAGGAGCATTCGCAGTAGGGTACAAATATTACAAACCGCCAGAATTGGTAATTTCCGATGTTATTTTGCGGCCAATGCAGCGCGCTCACATACTTTTTTTTTTTTTTTTTTTTTTTTAAATAATGATATTATGTACACATTATTCTCATTCATTTAAGGTGAGCCCCGTGCCTAATGGTGAGGTCACCAGTTACTTTGTGATGTTCGAATGTTTTGTGGTGTTGGCTGTATATGTCTAAGGATGAAGATTCATCGATTTTACATGGTTGTACAAATGTCTCTTGATTTAAACTTTTCTACAGATACTCCCAATGGTCACCAGCAAAGGTATTAATAGAAGAAAGTAAGATTCTTCGTCAAAGAGACTACGGTTCCCATGGACATACTGTAGACTGCAGGGGCAAAGGAACAGAGTCGACAAAGGTCTGTGATTAATCTCTCAGTTCATATACAGGTATGCAGAAACTTTTCACTATCTGAGAAGCAAATGATAGTTAATACATGTTTAAAGTATTATTATTTAGAGATGATATGCGTAAAACTGCTTATATTTCACGAATGTTAACCATCATAACCATTGCTAGAATCTGTTTATGTATAGAGTAAGTAACGATCAGTACGGTTAAGGAGCTACTGTATATTGGTATTCGTCTGTATATGAACTCACACCATCATAAAGTCATGGATACTGCTGTTAAGTCAAATTAGCAGATTTACCTGTGTTAACATATATACAGAATGCGGTCCCGGCTCCAAAGCACCAAGGTGCCTGGCGTACGAGCGTTTATCAACAGATTTTGTCAACATTAAATATGACACTCTTTATATGTGCCGTGGCCGACTGCAAATCGGACTCAAGAAAGAAGGTAACACAAACTCTTGCTAGTGGGAGCCGCGAGAAAACATGTGGGCGTGTTTTGATTTGTAGAGCATGCCGTACCGCAGGCAGTGACTATCTGGTGTAACAACTCTTTTTTTCTTTTAATACCTTTGCCGGTGACCCCTGGGAGTACTTGAATAAGAGTAAAAATCAAGAAATATTCGTATTTATGTGTAAAACCGATAAATCTTCATCCTTTGACGTATATAACCAACACCACAAACCATTAGAACACCATCACAAAGTACGAGTATTTTGTTACCTCATTATTAGACACGGGGCTCACCTTAAATGAATGAGAAAGATTTGTGTATAATATTATGACAAAACACCCGTATGTAAGCACTCTGCATTGCCCTCAAAATCATCATCATCATCATCATTGCCAGACGCCATGTATCCCAAACGGGGTGGCCAAGGGCTAAGAGTTAATTGTTTTACAGGGAGGGGCATTAATCCTCCACCAACCCCACTTGACACGTAGGGAGAATAAAATTGGAAAATAAAATGTGGCGGTATGTAGTGTTTGTGCCTTGTTTTGGTCTTAGTGTAGTATCTCCGATTAGACAGAGAGTGAGTAAAAGCATGGGTCTGTGAATGTGTGAGCTACAGTGAATGAGCAAAAATTAAGCTTGACTGAGACTGAGTGATGTTAGTGCCATTGTAAAAGTGACTAATACTTGGCTTTCAATAAGAGTGGTTGAATATTGTGACGTGGAGTGAACCATACACCTGCCACATGGCCTTGACCGAGTGTAAACGAGTACTTGATCTGCAGTGAGTGTTTTTGTATTAAATTACCAGTGCTTCTAATGTTACCGCACTGTAATGTGAACTCCCCACTCAAAGAGAGAGAGAGAGAGAGAGAGAGAGAGAGAGAGACGCTGCATAATTAATTTGACACTAAATTGAAACCCAACATCACTCATTCTCTCGGTCAGAAATGCTCGTAATATTTTTGACACACACACACACACACACACACACACACACACACACACACACACACACACACACACACACACACACACACACACACACACACACACACACACACACACACACACTCAAAGTACAGGAACTGTATGAAGGATTTTGAAATCTTTTGTACTCTGGTAATGAACTGTAGCGTGCTGGAGTTGGTTTAGAGTGAGAAAACTTGGATTACTGTGTGGTTGTACGTGAGGACTTTAGTTACGGGATTATTGTGTGTATGTGTGTGTGTGTGTGTGTGTGTGTGTGTGTGAGAGAGAGAGAGAGAGAGAGAGAGAGAGAGAGAATGCTTAGAAGCTTGCGCGCGTGTTTGTGTATGTGTGTGTCTGCACGTGTGAGTGTGTGTGTACACATGAGTGTGCTTGTGTATGTGTTTGTGTCTACACGTGTGTGTGTGTGTGTGTGTGTGTGTGTGTGTGTGTGTGTGTGTGTGTGTGTGTGTGTGTGTGTGTGTGTGTGTGTGTGTGTGTGTGTGTGTGTGTGTGTGTGTGTGTGTGTGTGTGCAAGTGTATGTGTGCAAGGAAGTGTACTTGTATAGATAGCTAAACTTTGTACCATCAGTTTACGTTTTTGATGCCACCTTAGAACATAGGCGCGCATCAGTTCGTGTGTGAGTGTATCAGCTACTTTCAGTTTTGTGTACCAGATTAACTTCCATTATGAGTGACGTCGCGTGATTCCGCCTGTAATAACATTTTTTTTTTTTCTTGAGGGGAACATACCGGTTGTGTTGGAAATCAGTGGCCTTGTGCCAACCACAGCCATGCGCAGAATTCTTCCCACCTAGCGTTTTCGGCAGGCACTAATGTAAAGTGACTTAATATCGTATGGGCACCAGAGAAAGAAGATTTAAGCAAATTCTCATTATCTTCCCATCCCTCGACTGCATGACACAAGAATCTAGCAGTGGAACCCACCCCTCAGCCAAACAGACCGGTACACGTGGAGCAGATATTCCTCAGTGATAGCAAAATAAAAGAAGGGGCAGCGAGCAGCGACACTCAGACCTTACGGCCCCATAACTTAGGTCGGGCCAGGGCTGGGTTACTCCTGCCCCTGGGGTCACATCTTAACCCTTCCAGCTTAGTCATCTACCCTGGCTAGCGTAAGAAGATTTGATGTAATAAAAAGAAAACCTGAACTGTTAAGAGACTTCACATAATTTACATAAACTTGACCGTAGTGTTTGAACGTAAAATAAGTTTGTTTTAATTTTACTATACTCTTGACGATTATATTCAGCAGAGAAATATGCACCGAGGCCAAATGATAAAAGAGATCAAGAGGGTGGAGTGGCTGGGCGGGAGGTAGAGGAAAAAGAGAGAGGGTGTGGGCGGTGTCAGGATGGGATGATGAGGGAGGGTGAGGAAGGCTATAAGCAGAGGGTGGTCAAGGGTCAGTGAAGGGACATGGTGAAGACGAGGAAGGGCGGTGAGGGGACGAATACGGAACGAAGAAAGAACGAGAAATGACTTGAGGAGAAAAAAAAAATGTGTGGAAAGACGACGAAGGGACTATAGTTAAAGTAAGGACGAAGAATTGACAAGTTAGGGTTTCGACGGAGAAGAGACTAATGTGAGTGGTGAAGAGGAAGGGACGAGATTTGTTTAGGACGAGGGGGAGCTGACTGCGGTAAAAAAAATGGTAACCTAAGGACGAGAACAATTGAGGTTGAAATGTGGCCGATAGAGGGGCGAATGTAGGTTGGGACAGCGCAGAGACGGGCAGTGATGACTACGAATTCGTGTGTGTGTGTGTGTGTGTGAGAGTACATGCTGCACTGCGAAGTTCACACAAGGCTGCATTCTTGTGGCTGCCGATAAAGCAGAGAGCAGCAGTAGTTCCTAATATGTCCGTCAAACAAATACACACCCCTCATTTCGGAATTGAGTAAGAGAGACCAGTGTGTGTGTGTGTGTGTGTGTGTGTGTGTGTGTATGTGTGTATGTGCGTGCGCGCTTTTGTGTGTGCATTTGCTTGTGTGTGTATTTTTTTGACAAAGCTGTAAAAGGAGGAGGAGGAGAAAAGCAGTACCAGTAGCACTAGTAGTAATAGCAGCAAGGCGTAAGTGGTAAGCAGCAGCAGCAGTAGTAGTAGTAGTAGTAGTAGTAGTCGTAGTAATAGAAAAAGAAATCAAACAGAAAAAGATTATATATATGTGTATTGATAGATAGATAGATATAGATATAGATATATTTGCAAATGGACACGACCGAGATTCACAGGGTCAGAGGTCTAGATAATAATGACCTAATCATAGGGACCACATAATTGGCATTTGATAGCCAGAGGGAATAGGGAGGACCAGAAATTGTGCTTGCTCCACCCTGACATATTGGATTCTCTCTCTCTCTCTCTCTCTCTCTCTCTCTCTCTCTCTCTCTCTCTCTCTCTCTCTCTCTCTCTCTCTCTCTCTCGTAATCGATGCCTTCCAGCTTGTTATTCTTAATATTGTTTATGTTCTTCATTGTACGTCATTTGTTATTACTCAGTTCACACAGAGAACCAAGAACACTCCATCACCTCACACACCATTGTTGGCCTTGCTTTAGTTTGTGCCAATATTTGCACGTTTCATTGCATATTAGAGCCACGTTCGACCAAGAAATAGCTCCTGAAGAAATAAAAAATTCTTTAATGTTTTCTTTTATTGCAGAGTTCATACACCAGTGAGTTCGATATTGCGTGGGATATGTAGGAGAGAGAGAGAGAGAGAGAGAGACACACACACACACACACACACACACACACACACACACACACACACACACACACACACACACACACACACACACACACACACACACCATTACGACTGGAGTGGCGTGAGTGAGTGGGAAGCCGTTGAGATGAGTGGCGATGGAAGGAGAACCAGTTTTTTTAGCCAGCCTGCCCGTGCCCACCCAACCTCACACTCTCTCATCTACACCCTCACCAACACCTCACTCAGCTTACACTTAATCCAAACCTAAGTCTCTTAATCCAATCCGAACCCTCTCCTAATCCAAGCCGAACCTACTCTTATTCCAAACCTAACTTTCTGTTATTCCAAATCTGTCCTGCTTTTCATCCTTACCTTAACTACCGTACACCTTGATTACACCTGATAACATACATTCAGACTAAGCTACACCCTCACGTACATCTCACTTAACCTACACTTGATCTAAATTTAACCTGCTCTTAATCCTTACTCTAACTAACGTACAGCTTGACATACACTCGATTGCACACTCGTACATTCAGAACTAACCTAACTTAGCCTGCATCTTCACTAACACCACACTTACACAGCACTTAATTCTTACCTAGCCTTCTACCTGAGTTACAACCGATAACATAATATTCATACCTAACTTAACCCACGTCCCCATCCACACCTGCTCTGGCCAACACACAGTCCTAACCTGAACATAAACCTTAGCCTACACTGGGCCGCCCTTTACCTACCTAGCTGAAATTTACCTTAACTAAAGTGACCCGAAATGATAATTATAGTTTACAGATGGAGATAGTATTTTCCGTTCAAGTTTCGTATCTGCGTCTCTTCTTCGTTCAAGATTCATAAGCACAACCTTTTTCGTTCGTGTTCGTCTGCACCGTCCATTTTTCGTTCAGTATTCGAATGCACTGCTCAGGTTCGTACAATATTCCTGCGTCCAGCTCACTTCCAGTCAGTATTTGATTGTAAAGATCTTTTTCCTTGTTATTCATGTATTTAGCTGTCAGTTAGCACACTTAATTCCACAGCTGGGAAAGGATAGACCAGTTAAACAGCTCCCTGACTTAGTGTTCAAGTGACGAAGAAGGTGGCTTAGATTTAATGCCTATCAACTGCACGAGGATCATTAAAGCAGACTTTCAGTTTATTCCAGACCAGACACTTCCCCTAGAAAAAGAGACGTAACTATCCAGTGTGTTCAAGGGTAAATTTTAAAGAAACTTGGTGGCGGTGGTGGTACTAGGAGTTGGATACAGACATGGCCTCACGTTGGGTATCCTAAGGTCAGGGGTGAGAGAGAGAGAGAGAGAGAGAGAGGCGGAGCGCAGCACCTCCAACTCTTGCCCGGCAATATAAAAAGAGGCGTAGAATGATGGAGGTTGAAGTGTGTGGAGCCGATTGTGCATTGGTCAGCACATGTAGCTTGGAACTGAAAGGACCTGAGTTCGATTCTCGGGCCGGTGAGACTGGTGGACTCTGCTTCGTCTTGCCTTAGTTCACGCAGTGGTACGAGTAGTGACCTGGATGTAAAACGTTAATTCAGGGTCGTCTTCAGGGAGAATATTATGATTTTGAAAATATAATTGTCTTCAGTGACCGTCGTGCAGTCAAATAGCATATAGTCATAATCTACCTCCTTTGGTTCCGACGGTCTTGAACACCAATTTGAGAGCAAGTTTTTTTTTTTTTTCTTTGGATTGTGGTACCGTCAGATGTTCAACCTGTAGCTGGGCTAGAGAAGAGTTGTCGAATTGAAGGGGTGAATCAAGTATGTTTTTAACCCTTTCACTACAACGAGCCCTGCCCAGACAAGATAAGAAACTAATCCTACTACAGGAAAGGAGCAAAAAGTACTTGATGGTAATGAAGAGCTCTGAAGTGACCGAAGCCGGAGCGACCTTATCCGACCCCAAACAGTCGTGACCCTACCCGACCAGTTTCCAGCCTGACGCCGTATGCATAAAGGATCTCAGCCAGTCTCTACAATAAACAAGTTTCCATAGCAATTATTGTCTGGAATAACTTTTGTCGTGTTTTCCACTTTGCTGTTCGCTCAGTTTGGTTGTTAGATGTCTTGAAGCTGTAAGAATAAAGATAAACATATTCACTCAAGTTTGGTTGTGAGATGCTAGGAATCTGTAAGAGTAAAGACAAACGTGTATTTTAAAAAAGTCTTAGACACAATTGAAAATGAAGAAACTTTATGAATACGACCCCTGACCTCAAGCAGCCCTTCCCATCGCCAACACACTTGATTTGACCTCCACGGTGACCCCTTCAGAGTCAGTGCGGCACGATCTGCTTTGACCCTCTCATCAAACAACCAGTTTCGTTCTGACCTCGGCTGATACACGTCCTGTCCCCATATGACCCTAGCCAGATATACTGGAAGACCAGTTTCTGCCATCCACGAAATCTAACTAATTTCCACGCAGAACGTGGGATAATGAAGCAGCAAGGGACATGACGCCGTGCGATTTCTGTGTATATTCTAGGTATTCAGCAATTTTTGTAATAAGTGTGTGTGTGTGTGTGTGTGTGTGTGTGTGTGTGTGTGTGTGTGTGTGTCAGAGATAAGTGTTGGAGTGACTTGCACACCTTTAGCCATTGTGTCCTTCCGTTCCTTGTCCTGCCTTGTCCTGTCCTGCATTTCACTGCCGTTTCTTACTCTGTCTCTCTCTCTGGCTTGCCCTATCCTGTCCTCCCTGCTTTATTCCTACCCTGTCCTTCCCTGCCCTGTCCTATCCTTGCCTTGCACTCTCTGTCCTGCCTTGCCCTGCCGTTCTATCATCCAGCCCTGTCGTGTCATCACTTCCAGTCGTGTCCTTCCTTTCCCTGCCCTGCCGTCCTGCCCTCCACCGATATGTGCTGTTCACTTTTGATTTAGTCGAGAAACACGTCACCAGTTTCTAGCCACGGGAATCGAAATCATTCTTCTGGAATCATGAACTGAGCAAGAGAGTTTACGTCTTGTCAGCAGCTACGGGCCGTATACTAGTGAGCTTAGGAGGCGCCAGCATCTGCTTATTGATTAATTTACCTATTACACTGATATTTTTACTCTCTCTCTCTCTCTCTCTCTCTCTCTCTCTCTCTCTCTCTCTCTCTCTCTCTCTCTCTCTCTCTCTAATTATAACACTGATATAGTTTGCATACCGTCAGTAGTGTATCAGACAATATTAATGTCATTACTCAGCAATAAACCTGTAAGGAAGACATAGTAGAAAGCTTTATACATGAGAATGTGGGTCAACGGCCTTACTTTGATGACATCTTCTTTATTCATCCTTCCACCAGACCATTTCATTGACTGAAGAAGTATATCTAGTAGGGAAATGATTTAATTATGGCCATATGTAAAGTTATGTGTATCCTGTCCCTTTGGATGATGATGATGATGAGGATGAGGATGATGGTTATGTGGTGGTGGTGGTGGTGGTGATGAAAAACTTCTTAAATCTTTTTCCGTCTGCCTCTCCCTTGACTTCGTTGTTACTTCAACAGATTCTCAGTAAGTCATTTTTTTTTTTTTTGCTTCCTTTTTCTTTTCTTTTTAGGGGACATAAAAACATTGATGTCGTTCCCTTGGCGACTAGAGGCCTTAATGGCATCTTAACGTAATGGCTCCCTGGACGTTCAGTAATGGTTAGTTTTAGTACACACACACACACACACACACACACACACACACACACACACACACACACACACACACACACACACACACACACACACACACACACACACACACACACACACACATTTACGTTGAATGTATCGTGCTTGTGTGTCCTTCTGTACGTGTTTCCTTGTTCATGTGAGTTTCTCCTTTTGATCATCGTATGCACATATATTGGTACCCTCATGCATAATTCCTGGCGACTGGCTTCATATGTTCAGGTCTTTGTGTGGCTGATCATATGTGCGTATCATGACGTCCAGGTGCTCATGTATTGGCAGTCGGGTCCTAATAATCATATACCTATTTTGTGGCCGTGAATATGTCTTGGTGAGATTTTTTTTCTCTTGGGATGTGCACATGTACTAATGACTGTTTGCATTAACTCTTGTCGCCATGTTCGTGTATTGGGATCCTGTGTATGTGTATTGGCGAGTCTGTGTCCTGGTAATTGTGTCTGGTGCCCTGGTAATTGGGTCTGTGCCCTGGTAATTTTGTGTCGTGATAATTAAGTGTGTCCTGGTGCTTGAGTCTGTGTTCGGTTTCTGAGACTTAAAAAAAAAAAAAGAATGGTGATTTCAGCTGTTTATACGTCCTGGTAATCTAGCCTCTGTTGATGTGATCGAATATGTCTTGGTGATTGAATCTGTGTCCTGGTGATATGTGTCTCTGGGTCCTATTTCACGTGACGTAGGAGGCTTTCTCAACTCTCTTACCTTAGACATTTGTTTCTCATAGTACAGCTCCACGCTTTTATGTTATGTGTGCTATGTGCTTTGATGAAGCGCATTGTTTAAACAGGAAATATACTAGTGAATATGAACTTGGTTTGTAGATAATAAACGGGGTAAAGCAGTTATACTAAAGAAACCTAAGCCGAATGGAACAGCGCCCCTAATTTGAGATGGTGTAAGTGAAGTACTGACCCTTGCAATAGATTTGTTGTCCTCCCTTAAGCGGGAGCCCCAACCCCTCTGCTAACGACACGCTCCCCGCCTGATTTAACCCCCATTCGGTGTTACTTGTGAGCAGGGGCGCTCGAGTAATTGGCATGCAAATTTCCTTGGCCCAGAAAATAACGCTCGGACGATTACGAGGCGATTCTGTGAGATTTTCCTTGCTTCCGGTGATCGAGTCTGCTTTTAATGTGTGCCCTTTCGGATGCAGGGACGGTAGCTTGCTTAAAAAGGGAACCTGAGATGGACAGCTTAAGTGCCTTGGGTCGTATCGTATTGAGGAAGTGCTCTCGGAAGTGCTGGCTATTTGTTGTGCTGTATCGAGTGTTATTTGCGGCAGTATATATGTTTTTTTTTAAGGCACACTGGAACGTTGCTTGTGCCAGTTCGTCTGATGTTTTCAATACTTAACGCGGATATGTATTGGCCTAGTATTATCTCCAGGAGGGGTTTGAAGGTAGCTCTAGCCGTTTGTTGTTTCTGTACGGGTGTTATTCCGATCATTATGTAAGATTTTTAATTCCCTTACACCAGTGACGTATTTTTATATGTAGGAGTATCAAGGAGCGGCTGTGTCCGTCCGTCTCTCACTAACGATTTTCGGACACAAGGTTCTTCGATCCCATAGACTTTAGTGAATCCACACCATACAGCACACCATACCACCCTCTCTCACCACACCCCTCACAGTTAACTTCCTGCACCACACCACACTACACCACACCAAGGGCATTAACCGAAGTGCCCGGAAGCTCCCGCATCTATTTCTTGCGTATCAACAACAATTTTTCACGATTCTAGTCAGCTGCAGTGTTGGAAGGTCTGAGCCTATGTCTAACCCCTGTTGTTCGAAAAATCTCTCTGAAGATGAACAAAAACTATTCGGGAAATAAAATTTACCTTAAAATTCGTCTTTAAACTGAAGGAATAAATCATTTACAGATATATAATGGTACCAGTCTAGCGCCCAAAAAGGTTGCACAGTAGTGGAGAAGTGTATGGTGCTGGGGAGAGATTCACCAACGAACTTACGATTAAATCCTTGCTGCAAGAAGATCAGGAGACACGGTGAGATTTTGCGCTGTGGTTTCCCTATTATGAAAGGAAACCGATCGTAAGTTTGTTTGTGAAGCCAATTTCTGGTTCAAAAGATGATGAAACGAATATACAGCATCATATTTAATCATGTGAATATACACTGTATACCTTATACTCTAACTTGGCCAAAAATTGCCATCTATCCATCATGAGCTCCAAGTTGTAAGAACATAATTAGCACTAGAATGTGATGCCTGTCATGAAATTTTCCTATGAGAGGAATATACAATATATCCTCTGTCTTTTACTGCCATTCAGCTACGAGAAGTAAGCTGAAAGAGGATAAAAGTCTGAGCCAGGTTAGAGGAAAAAGTGTATAGTATTTGTGTTGACTCAGTATACTAACAGGTATTACAGTATTGGTAAGGCGCTTATTACAGTCCTGTTAAGGCGCTTAGCATTTCATTGATTGAAAGCCGTAGTATGAAAACTTGGAGCGGGAAAGTGTGGAGAGCAGGCCCCCAATATTTGATGATAGTTTTGAAGCATGTGATGATGATAGAACGTGTAGCCTGTCGACATCGGTGTTGGCTACAATCAGTTTCGTAGGATGCAGACTAATCCAAGTTAACAGCTACAGGTGTTCCTTGAATGATCGTCAAAAATTAGAAGCTAGCTCACACCGTTGCACATTCAGTTTTAATAATACAGCCACCATGGTTCTCCCGATACGAGCGTTACGTGGGTCATTAATCGAGCAGTTTCTCAATCATTTACGAGCACATGATGGCTATTGACTCAAAATCACGTTCCAGTAGGTCGTTATGTATTGAGAAAGCGACTGGTAATGCAGGGTCTGAGGTCCCCAGATTCGAGTGCCGTGTGAGCCGATATATAAGGCATTTTTACATGTGGGTCAGCTCTAGGAGGGGTTCTGTTTGTCCGTCTGTCTGTCTCTTTGTCCCTTTGTCTCTCTCTCTCTCTCTCTCTCTCTCGCAAATGATTTTCGGACGAGGTGATTCACTCCTGTTGACTAATAGTGACTTAAGCAAACTCACACCACACTGTACCAAATCACCCCGCACAAATCACTCCCTCAACATCACACCACACTATACCAAACTACCCCATACAAATACACCCCAACATAACAGCACACCAAGGGCAATGACTGACGGGCCCAAAAGCTCCCTCATTTAGTAAGGAGAGAGCGTCTGTTATTTCCGGGCATTAGTTTTTACGATAGGAATGTTGCTTAAAAATTATTGATTAGGATTTCTTAGAAACGTAATGTGTATTGACTTCGATCCATATTCTAAAAGGTCGTAAAGTTCTGGAAGGACGTGTGGTATTTCTAGTGTTATTTGTGCCACTATATAAGGCAATTCTTTGCATGAACGAATTTGTGTATATTGACTCAAATCTATAGTCTTGCCGATCGTGTCGTATTGGAATGGTGTCTGGGAGTTCGGGGTGTTAGTTCTGCCGATACCAGTGTTGTTTAGTTCAGCATGTAAGCCATGTTTTAACCCACTTCATAACACTGTCATGAATATCGACAAATCCATGACCAAATTGGTAGTAGTGTATTGAGACAGCAGCTAGTAATTCCGGGCATTAATTCTTAGGTACGACTATTATTAAGGCTAGTATATAAGCTGTTTTTACCAGCTTTATACATACAGGCATATGTCTTAAGTAAAATTATGTACAAACAGGTCGTATCGTACTGAGAAAACATTATAAGTAGTTCCGGGTATTGGTTCTCCCGATACTAATGCTTTCTGTGCCAGTATGTAAGAAATTTTTATCCAGTCATTTGCAGACTTAACGTGCATTGGTCGAACATTGTGCCCAGTTGTGTCTTAAAATATTGAGGAAATGCCAGGTAGTTCCAGATGTTATGAGGCTAGTGTAAATTGAGTCGAAATAGTCTAAAATAGTCCCTTGAGCCTGTGGATGATTTTTTTTTTTACCACGCATTATATCTATTTTATCTGTGTCTGTCTATCTATCTATCTGTCTAATTCCTATCTCTGTTTTTGTTATTTATTTTATAGTTTTGGGAGACAGTTTCCACTCATCACTTCAACTTGAGGACATTTCTGCTTTATTCTTGCAGCCTATACTGTACACATTGCTTCTTTTTATTTTTTTTATTTTTATTTTTTTTAATTGAGGGGAGACATTTTGTAATGAAAAGATTAATGAAAGTTGTGTCTAACTCGCTCAGATCGAGCAGTTTCTCCCAAAGAGAATTAAATCGTTTAGAGATAACAAGAAAAACGTAAAAATAAACGCACTGAAAACGTTAACCCCTTGAACCTCTCTCTCTCTCTCTCTCTCTCTCTCTCTCTCTCTCTCTCTCTCTCTCTCTCTCTCTCTCTCTCTCTCTCACGTTTTTCCCTTATTTCTTCCATTTTTTCTCATATTTACCTCCATTGATCCCACACAACCTCCTTTCTGCCTTTTCTTCCGTCATTCCCAGCCTTTTTTCCTCATCTTTCCCTGCTTTTATTTCTCTTTTCTTGTCTTTTTCCCTTGCGCCAGTCCCCCCTTTGCCAATTCGTCCCCGTCCCTGCCTAGACAAGCATTAACTGATCGACGTGTTAGTGAATGAGAGAGGGACAATGCATGATGTAACGGTTTCCTGCTCTTTCACTCGCTTTTACTCCCCCCCCCCTCTCTCTCTCTCTCTCTCTCTCTCTCTCTCCCATCATGTACAGTATATTAACAGTTCTTGTAGTTAAAGGGTGAAAAAAAAAAAGTCAACAAACACTAGATAAACCTTTCCCCTTTTTTTATTTAACCTTTTTCCAACCCTGTGTATCATTATTGCCCTCTTAGTTTAGGGGTGAAAAAGACCGGAAAGAATCAACAACTACCGGGAATAATTGTCGTTCGTTCAGAATGGAGGTTGGGTGGATTGAGCAAGTGGTTGGCCGTTGTAAATTTAAAAAATGGCATACAGGATATCAATATTATCACTGTAAACATGAAAGGTGACTGTAAGCATGAACCGTAATGCGATGGTTGTTGCTGTTGCTGCTGCTGCTGTTGATGTTATTTTTGGTCTGCAAACTGAAATTCCCCTTTTGTAGTCCTCCTTTCTCCTTTCGGGGAACGCGGAGGGATTTGAGGGACTTTTTTACAAAGAGGTTTTTAATATCGGTGCCACCACGAGAAGGCATTCCTCTCCACCACCGTCCCTAAGATTATCAGCATTTATTGACCTGACATGTAACATCCAGAAAATAATCTGTAGAATGATACATAACAGCGCAATACCTGTAAGCGTAATTGATAAGCTGAGCAATGAACTACATATTAGTTACAGTTCTGCGAAATTGATATTCTGTCGTTTTCCTTCCAATTCCTGATGTGTTTAGCTTCACCAGAAATCCAATCAGCATGCGAGAGTCGTGTCGTCCAATGATCAGTAATCACTCATCACTAACTCGTGCTGCCAGACTCCTCCTCACACACACAAACTTTGTATCTCGTTTCCCATTTTGGACGAGAAACAAAGTCCGTAAATTCCGACTGGCAGCTGTGTTCCAACTGCGTCTCCACTAATTTGGATTGTTGGGAAACGTTCTGGGGACAGACCAGATCTTCTCTTGCAACAGTCCAGATATGTCAAGGTGGCATCAAGGCCATGTAGCACCACTTTCTGAGCTACTTGTTTTGGTTATTACACTTTGACTTATTATATGCTTATTATATCGTTACAGTCTCTACAGAATTTGCATCAGTGCTATGTAAAAGGATGCTGTGGTAAGATATAATTTTCAGAGAAAATCACCATAAAATACATTTTACCCAAATTCCGAGAACCACTTAAAATACAGCCTTGTGTTGTTGAAATAAGTTATCCCAGTCCTGGTGTGGTGTGGCTTTATCATGCAAATCTCTGCACATTTATGATAGCCTTGGTGATCGTCTCCATTCACCCTTAAATATAAAGTTTCCAGGGCAGTTTTATATATTTTCTTCTATGTTCCACTGCGCTCCTGTTTTGCCTCCCTGCTTCGGGTAACGGAAGCTGTGTGTTGGGGGAGGGGGAAGCTCTTGTAGTGCTGTTCTAATTAGACTGATTCCGGAACCATCTCGTAACTTGCAGCAAACAGTCTCGTGAGGATTAATGGATCTGGTCTTGCTTACCCTCGTTTTTAAAGCTTTCTCCCTTTTTCCCAAATCTTTCTCATGCAAACCCGCCTCCTCCTGTCTGTCTCATTTTTCTTCCTATTCCCGACGTTCTTTTGTCACTCACTCTCGCCTCAGTTATTCACTCTTCATCATCTCTCACTCTCTCCTCTATCTCTCACATCCTTCTCTTTCCCTTTCATGTATCTCGATTCCTTTCCCTCCAGTAATGCATTCCAGTAATCCATTTTTTTTCAGAATTTCACAGGTTTTTTCATTAATTAAAATTTCTCCTCTACGCCTTTGTCTCACATCATCCCTTATACTCTGCTTTTTCAGTCCTTCCTTTTCGCTAATTTCACTCCATTTCCCGAAGTTATTTTCTTTTCCATTTATCCATTCCTTTCTTCTCTTCCACTGCTTCTATCGATTCCTTTAATCCTCATTCTTCTCTTCTCGTTTCCGTTTATTCATTACTTCCCTCTCATCCTTCTCCTGCATGTGTTCCCTTCATTCCTATTTCTCCCTCCTTTTCCCTCCCTCCCCCCAACTCCCTTCCCCAACCTTTTTCTTGCCGTAGACCACCTTGAATAGAGAGAGAGAGAGAGAGAGAGAGAGCATGACCGACACGACTCTGATTCCCTTTTGATTGTCACGGAAGGCGGGGATAATCAGGAATGTCAAACCTGAGTGCTTGATTGTGGCTACCTGGAGAGAGAGAGAGAGAGGAGGGGGGGGGACTTTCCTTAGTCCTGTCATACTGTTTCCCTTCCCATTCCCCATTCTCTTTCTCATATTCTTCTTTCCCTTTTCTTTGAACTTTTCCCCTCCTTACCTCAAATTTATCTCTTAATTTTTCCTCTGTCTTCCTTCTCATTTCCTCAGCGTTCCTCTCTTCCGTTCCTCCTGCTTCCTTCTCTCTCTTCTCTCTCATTTCTCAAGCTGTCTCTTCTGATGGGCATGGTAGAACGTGGAGTGATGGCTGGGGAGGGTCAACAGGATCTCTCTCTCTCTCTCTCACCCAGATTCACCTTTTCTCCCTCGCACCTCCCTTCATCTCTCATATCTCTCCTTGCCTCCCATCTTCTCCCCCTTCCCTCCTCCCCTCTCTTCTCTCTCCCTCTTCCCTCTTCACCCTCCCTCTTCCCTCTTCACCCCTCCCTTCTCTCCCTCGTCCCGCCTCTCCTCTCCCGCTCCACTGATGGGCAGGGTAGGACTGAGGTGATGGTTAGGTAGGATAGGTTGGATCTTCCGCTCTAGCCTAGACTCGCCCAGCGCAAATTGGGGGGCTCTGCTGGTACTGTAGAGAGAGAGAGAGAGACTAGGAAGGTAATTTGCTCCCATACCTTCATTAAACTTACTCTCCCGCCACTTACAATTATTTTCTTGTATCCTCCTACTCTAAGTGTTCTCATATTTTCAATTTTCTTTCAGGTATGTGAGTACGGACTTAATTCATCTGTTCGAAGACGCCGGTTCGGGTTCAGGTCAGACTCTCTCTCTCTCTCTCTCTCTCTCTCTCTCTCTCTCTCTCTCTCTCATAAATTGTGGCTCCCTGTTATCCTTATTTTCACCTTTCCTCCCTATTTCCTCATAATTTCTTTCGGAGTGAGAGTACCAAAATGATATATTCGGTCGTGGGGATAGACGCTGGTTCGGATGTGTGTAAATCTGGCCTCAAAGCCATAGATTCTAAAATTACCTCTTTCCCTGTCACTCGCGATTTTCTTCTTATCCTCTATATCACTTTTAACTTTTTGGCTTCTTTCTCTTACTTTGATTGGGAGTACTAAAGTGCTGTATCAGTCTTCAAACCACTTCCTGGTCCATGATTGTAATTGTGGGTTTAGTAAGAAGCTGAAAGGCTAGAAAAACATAGTACATGAAAAGGATAGTAAATTGAGCACAGTTGTATGGTGCTCTTATTATTTTCACGGAATAGTGTGTGTGTGTGTGTGTGTGTGTGTGTGTGTGTGTGTCTGTGATTTCATAGTTCCTTCGCATTCCTCTGTTCTTCTATTCTCTCTCTCTCTCTCTCTCTCTCTCTCTCTCTCTCTCTCTCTCTCTCAACTGTGTTTGAACTAGCTACTGGCGTTCTTCATGTATCCAGGGTAACACTAGGCAACTCGGATTCATTTCATCTTCTTATTTTTTCTGTATGCTTTTTTGCCCTTTTTTTTCCCGATTTGTATTATTTTTCTCCTCTTCCCTTTTTCTGTGCGTATCTCATCCTGTCATCTCTTTCAGGAAAATCTGTGCTGACATTGCCAGTATTTCTTAAACTTACTTCATTTATCGTCACTCCCAGTTATTTCCTTCCAGTGTCTCCTATTTTTTTTTCCCCAATGTCCTCGTTCTTTCAACATTCTTCTCAGTGTATAAAATGTGCGAAAAACTTACCTGGTCCATCCATTTGGTTCCGGCTCATATCGATGTTCCCCCAACCCTGATCTCAGTGCATTTTTCCTTTTTATTTTCCCACTCTTCGCTTACTTTTCCTCTTATTTCTTCTGCTTCTGTCAAGTACCGTATGTATATCTAACACTGATTTGTCCATTCGTGGGAGCAGATGTCAGCAAAGGTTCATTGTTGTATACCCTCAAACATTTACCTTAGGCCTACTTGTTTCTGATCTCTATTTCCTTTGCATCCCAGTATTTTTAGTTTATCATTATTATTATTTTCTTGGCAGTCCACCTGCTTGTTGGAGTAGACGCCCAATCTAGGCTCATTTCAGTCCCCTTCCCCCCCCTCAAACATCTTTTATGTCTGTATCCTTCGTAGTCAGTCCTAATGTTCTTCTCTTCCCTATTTTCTCATCATCGCTTGGAGTGAGGGTACAGATCAGTTCGTGGTAGCAAATGCCGGATCTGATTTACCTCATTCTGCCATCAAACCTTTTCACTTATGCTTACCACCTTCCTAGCTAGTCATCATTACCTTCTCCCTCTCGTCTCTATTCTCGCTGATTTATTTCCCGTCAGCTGAAGATGATATACTGTTCCATCGGATTCTTCATATATTTTCCTAGTCCTGTTCTGTTCTTGTCACGGCATTCGCAGCATTTTCATCTTTCCCTGCTTGTTTTCTTTGTTCCCTCAGTCTTTCAGCTTTACTTCTGTGTTCTTCGTCTCTTCATTCCTTAGACTTTCTTTGTGTGGTATAGGAACTTGCATGCCTTCTCTGTGTTCGCAGGTACACTCTCTGATAAGGGTTCAGCTGTGGATTCGGTGTGTGAGTTAGCTGGAGAGAGAGAGAGAGAGAGAGAGAGAGAGTCTGTGTTTATATATCCACGTAGTTGTGTGTACCTAGTTGTAATATACAGGATTATTCAGCTGGTTTGTCATGCCCTGTCTCCATATCTACATTTATCCAGTGTGTAAGTAAGTTCATGAGTGTGTGTTTGTTCATGCGTGTGTGTGTGTGCGTGCGTGTGTGTACAGCGAGGAAGTTACGAGGGAGTAATTTGCCGGCTTCCCTATCGTGCTGGCTGCCGGCTGAGGAGACTAGGATTGGCAGCCACTCAGCCGGAAATCCAATCAAGCCTGTAGCAAAACCGGGTTAGGCAGTCGCTGGCTTGGGTGGAAGGGCTTTTTGGTTCTACGGTTCAGCTCTTCAGTACAGTTACGTCGTTCTCACCGCCCTCGTAGCAGCTAGATTATGTTTTTAGTCTAATACTTCTCTATCTGTGATTTCGTTTGTTCGGGTTTCAAATTTTTAAAACCTTGACATAGGAGGTTGATTATTATTATTATTATTATTTTTTTTTTTGGGGTTGGGATTTAGGTAACGTTCGAATGTACACACGATCAAAAAATATCTTTACTCAGGCGATCGATTTTTTCATAGTGAGCGTTGTTGCTGTTCGTTTATTTCTTATATATATTTTTTCTTCCCAAGGCAAATTGTTTTGAATGGCAGTTTATTTCACATGATGTATAAACTTCATGCTTTACAATCTTTTGATAGTAATAATAGGCATACAAATGAATTAGAAGCGAGCGGAGAACATTTTCAGATGGGTCGTCCACTGTATCTAAACGTAAAGAATAAATATGTAAAGATAATATTTTGATCGTGTGTACCTATTGAGCAAACCCAGGTCAGGTTCCAGTGCGAAGGTCAAAGGTCAAGGTCATTAGAGCGAAAAAATACTACTCCCAAAAGGGGGTTGTACTCGTCTTGGTGGTATTTTAGTTCTGTTATATTCTTTCCATTACTTTGCGATTTTGTCAGTAAACGGGAGGATTTTTATCGGGAAGGAGTTAGCGAGTTTAAATAATCGGTTTAGTACTACTTCTCTTTTTCCGTTTATTTTTTTCATTGATTTTTTTTTCCCTTTTCTCATTGTACTCAGTATTACCAGGCGATTTTTTTCAGCTGAGGGGAGACTTTTTGTTGTGGAGAGGTTAAAAGCATTGTTAATTACCCCCTTCATCTTTGTGTGTGTGTGTGTGTGTGTGTGTGTGTGTGTGTGTGTGTGTGTGTGTGTGTGTGATTATTCCTACTACCACTCGACGATATTATTATGCTCAAGGCAGATCCCTCTCAGCGAAGGGAGTGTTTGATTTCTGGGTTGTTTCCATGGGTGAGGAATTTCCTGTCAGGTTGTTTGTTGAGTAAGTTCCATGATTGGTTGCATAACTTCTTGATTGGTTGCGTGGATTCTCGTTTGGTTGCGTAGTTGCGTGATGGACTGCGCAGTTTCTTGATTGGTTGCGAAGTGCCTTGATTAATTATGCAGCCTTGATTGTTTAACTTTCATGGTTGTTTGATTCCTTGATTAATGACTGATAAGTTTGTCGATTGGTGTCTTGATTGGATTGCTTGGTTGTTTGTATATTTCTTGATTGATGAGTTTCGTGAAAGATTGCTTGATGGACAGTCCTTGATTAGTTGCTTGATTTGGTTTTTATTTATTGCTTCCTTGAGTAATGAATATCTTGTTTGGTTCCTTGATTGGTGATTCTTGATAAGTAACTTGAGTTTCTTGATTGGTTCCATGATTGATAAGGTTCGTGACAGGTTCCTTGATTGATGAGTCTCGTGAATGTTTCCTTCATTGATGAGTTGCTTGGTTACTTGGTTAATGGGGTGATTGGTTTCTTTGATGATTTTTTTTTTTTATTTCTTGAAAAAAATCGATTATGAATAGTGTCGAGGGCTACTGTATTTCCTTCATTTCTGTTTTCTTTCTTCAAGTGCTGGTTCAGCTTGACGCCATTTCTGGTTACTTACTTGCATGGTAATTTTAGCTGGTTGTCTGGCTGAGTTGTTGTTTGCTTGATTGTTTCGGCACAGAATTTCCTAGGTTGTTATCAGTCAGTGGGCCAGTCAGTCAGTCAGCGAACCAGGCAGCAGGCAATCAACCAGTCAGTCAGTCAGTTAGTCAGTCAGTTAATCATCTAGTCAGGCCAGGAGGAAGGCAGTAAGACAGGCAGGAAAGTAGTCAGTCAGCCAGTCATTAAGGCAGGCGGGCAGACAGTCAGGCTGACAGAGTCAGGCAGGCAGACAGTCAGTCAGGCAGGCAGGCAGGCAGGCAGGCAGGCAAGCAATCAACCCTCAACACTGCACCCGTCTGTGTCTTAATTGTTGTAATTTAGACGTTAATATGCAGCCTGTGCGAGCTGTGTGTGTCAGGCTTCTGCACGTGTGTGTGTGTGTGTGTGTGTGTGTGTGTGTGTGTGTGTGTGTGTGTGTGTGTGTGTGTGTGTGTGTTGGTGTGGGTGTGGGCAGTGAGAGAGAGAGAGAGGGGGGAGGTAATTCGTTTTAACATGTGCAAATACGTCGTAAAGACACATTAACTCAAGAGAGAGATATTTTAGCCTCCATATTCCTCCAATCACGCATCACTCTAACCTGTCAAGAGAAGGTAGTTTCCCGAGTCATTCGCCTCCAATCCACCATTCTGCATCGCTTCAAAAAACTGCGTAGCCTTCAGTCACTCCAGCCATATCACCTAAGAGAACTACCTTCAATAACCCATCACCAACAGGACAAAGAAACTGTTGCCCTAAAATCATTCATCCCCAAAGCTCTCAATTACGCATTACATCAAGGGAGGCTATTTACCTTCAGTTACTTCTTTCCCAAATGACCAATCACATATTTACGTGAAATTACCCATCAATCAGAATTAACCAGAATGATGGCTCGGTCAGCGTAATCACCCATACCTTAGCGGCCGACACACCTGTCCTTAATTACAAGTAAAGACAGGTAATTAGTGCCCTTAATGAGGCCTGATCCGAAGTGACCAATGGCCGGCTTGGATCTTGTGACGTCACTAATTAGGGTTGAATTTTGATTACCCCGAATGTGTGTACTTAATTAGGCTGGAATAGATTGGAGTCCAGAATGATTCCACACAGGCATTAACGAGCCAGTAAATATCACTGGAATTAGTTTATTATTGTGTGTGTGTGTGTGTGTGTGTGTATGAATTATATAAACAGATAGATAGATAGATTGATTGATAGATAGATATTGATAGATATAGATATACTCGTATACAGTATTAATTTGTTTGTTTACTTCCAATGTGATACTGAGACCGTTAAGGTGGATGGATCTAAACATTTGTAAACATAAATAACGGGGGGAGAGGTCTTCATGGGTCAGACCTATGTACTTAGCGATTATGAGCCGATAAGCAGAGGGTGGCACGCTGAGTACCATTCCAGCTCCATGCCACTCACACTGCAACCCTGGGATGTATGAAACACAAACAAATATTCTCTCTGTCTGTCTGTCTGTCTGTCTGTCTGTCTCTCTCTCTCTCTCTCTCTCTCTCTCTCTCTCTCTCTCTCTCTCTCTCTCTCTCTCTCTCTCTCTCTCTCTGATGGATCCTGAGGGAGAAAAAGGAGTGATGAGGGGGGGCTCAGTGCTCCCTCAGAGACCCTCCCTCACACACACTTTCAAGGCCAAAATCCAGGAGGGGCTTTTTTGTTTTTCTTACAGTTATCTTTTTATTTTTCTCTCTCTCTGACTCTTTTAATCTAGAACTGAAATTAAGGACCTGGATTTATCAAGCGATGGCTGGGTGTCCTTGTCGGGGGAAATGTTTGTGAGTGCTATCCTTGTTGGTTACGTGGTTTCTTCATAAGGACGTTCCTCTCTATTCTTATTACTAACAGGGGATTGCACATGGGTAAGAAGAGATACCTGTCAGTCATTCACTTTGCCTTGGCGTACATTTTTCGTTCATTCGGAGTATATTTCCAGCAGCTCGATGGCAGAATACTACAATATTACGGCACTACATCCTTTCCATAGTACGTCTTCCTGACTAGCACTGTAATGTAGTGCTAAACTCTTGTCATAGCTCAGTATTCAGGATGGTGAGATGTCATTCATGCGTCTCGTTAAAGTGAACAGAGTGTAGTAGTGGAGGGGTTAATGATGGCTATATCTTACGAGTTGACTTCCAGTTTGAAAAGTCTGTCTTGAGCTGAGTAAAATCACTTGGTAATAACAAGAATAGTATTTGATGAGGAATGCTTTTAGAACACAGTGACATCGCGTCTTAACTTTAATCTTCACTCCTGAAATTGGCCTTTGAGTGAATTGCACAAAAATCAAATCAGTTCTTCCCTTACCCACGCGCAGCCTATGTGCTAAGTTTGATCAAAATCAGTTGGGATTTTCATGAGATATTTTCCTCTCTCTGAACTCCTCTATTGACCAGAGACTTAGACCTTTAATTGATCCGCATTTGAATTGAATCAATTCTTGCCAGACGCACACAGAATGCATATGCCAGTTTTTATTCATACCGGATCAGGCGTAATGAAGTGTCCCGTTAACAGAGGTACATACACAGAAACGAGCTCCATCATAATAGCTACCCCTCTTGCATCGACAACAGGAAAGGTAGCCGTGGATTATAGAAGACCGCAGTTCAGGTGTGTTTTCTTCAGTGTTATTGTTAATTTGTTCTGTGTTTATTCTGTAAATTTGGTGTACATTTGTTGCTGTTATTGTTTTATTATTGTTGTTATTGCATAACCCCCGTCTGCCTCGCCGAGCATTATAACTGGCTAGTGTGTTCTTTGAATAGAATTATCCGTCTCAGTTATTTCCCGGTTTCTGTCTCCACATTATTTTTGTCCATTTCACTAAAGAACATCATCCGGTGTTTTTTTTCGTTATTATACGAGTAAACCTTATTTATACTTTTCTCTCTACTACCCCGTCTTCGTCTTTTTTCTATCTTCAATTTCCACACGCCCTTTCTTTTTCTTTCTACTTCCTTTAACCCACCGCATCCATCCAATCATTCTGTCTCTTTCTCGTCTCGTTTGTCATGTCAATTGGTTTCCTCCTTTCTTTCCCTCCCACCTCTTCCTCCCCGCCTGTCCCATCGCTCACTCACGTCCCTTTCTTCTTTCCTCTCTTCCCAGTCCTTTTCCAGGTTTTTGTCATCTTTCCAGCTTTCCCCGCTTCTCTTTCCTTCCTTTTTATAACCTCCCATATTCTCAATTCCTACTTCCTTTTCCTCCTATTCTAGTTTCTTCTGCATCTTCTTTTCCCACTCTTTCTTTTCCTATTTCTTGAAAATTTTCAGACTTTCCCACACCTTCCTTCCCCATATTCCGTTCATGTCCCTGACTTCTTTCCCAACGCATCCTTTTGTTTCTATTCCAATTTCTCTGTACCTCTTCATACTACCACTTCCCTTCTTTGTCAGCTTACCCAAGACCATATCTCCCTCACTTTTTCTTCTCTCCTCTCTTCTCATCTCTTCTCTTCCTTTCCCTGTTTCCACCTCTTTTTCAACTTTCCTCATCCTTCCGTCTCATTATGTTTCTTCTTTCTCTCCCGTGTCATTCCTTCATCCCTCCCCTCTTCTCCTCTTCTCTAGCTTCCTTTCCTTGTCTTTCCTATCATTCCATCATCCCTCCCCTCTTCTCTGCCTTCTCTCTTTCCCTTCCCTCGTCTCTACCTTCCATCCCCTCTTTCCTGCCTTCCCTCCATCCCTTTCCACTACCCTACCTTCCTCGCATCCCTCCCCTACCTTACCTCCATCTCTCCTCTACTTTACTTCCATCGCTCCCCAACCTTCCCTCCATCCCTCATTTACCTTACCTCCATCCCTTCCCTACCTTCCTTCCATCCTTTCCCTATCTTTCCTCCATCACTTCCCACCTTCCCTTCCCTCTTCCCTACCTTTCCTCCATGCCTCCCCAGGGCCTCACTCATAATTATAACCTCACACTAACGAGACGGCAGGGACACAGAGATAAACTTCTGGAAAACTCGTGAGGCGTTTTGTTCCAGAGAGGGGAAACTGAGGCAATATTTTTTCCCTGCCTTTTTGTAGCTGTATGTGAGAGGAGGGGGTTGAATGTTTTATTACGCGTGTAGAGGTGTGTGTGTATGTTTGTAGGGAGGGGAGAGGTAGGCTTTATGTTTGGGGGAGGAGGTAGACTGCTTGTGTGTGTGTGTGTGTGTGTGTGTGTGTGTGTGTGTGTGTGTGTGTGTGTGTGTGTGTGTGTCCCTAACCATTAGTTTATTTATGGTTTAGTGTACATATGAATATTTTACAAAACCATTTTCTACGTGTGCGTTCAGCCTGTTATTACTTTGAAATGTCATGTACAGTATTACAGTGGATACAAAATGCGAAGTGTATTGTGTCGAGGGTAATAAGTGGCCATGGAAATGTTACATGATGCTTTGTAACATAATCACTACCACGCACCCCACTCTCTGATCTGTGTCAAAGCAGTATATGACTTTTATATTTATTTCTCTGATACACTTTACGTCGAGATGCATGTCAGAAATGCATATAATATTCTAGGGCATAAAAACATTGATATAACATACACTCTGTTCCATGTTAAAACGATATTAGATCCTCTTTGACAGCTTCCACACTTGTATCTCTGCCCTAATTGTTGTTGGTAATGATATAGGTAGTGATGACGACGTTGATAATGACGATGAAGGACGTGACGATAAAATCTGATGACGGACGTGATGATGATGATGATTTTGAGGTTAAACTTCAGGCCCAATACCATTTAACCAACGCTACAGTTATCCAGACAACCCCCTCCTCCCCCCCCAACAAAAAAAAAAAATGGAATAAAATGTCTGTTCGTATCTTAAGTCTCGTCCCTCGTCAGCTCGTCTCCCTCGTCCACAGTTGGCCACCAATCAAGACAGCTTCACAGACAAACACAAGAAAGGTCCATGTTCAATTTCGACAACATGTTTATTCATTCATACTTGCTACCCCAGACGAATGTATTCAACTTCGGAAAGATGGTTAGTAACAATGAAAGGAGTGTGCTGAGGTTGTATATATTTAACTCCAATTCGAAATGCCTCCTCTAAGCCGAATGAAATCGTCTGGAGAGAGTAAACGTAAAACAGAGAATTCGCTGCCGGATGCGAGGGTTTAATTTGTACTTGATTCTGTAGGACGAACAAGAGACATCGAAACGTTTGCACTATCCATTCCTTGTCCATGGTGGAAAAACAAATCTCACTTACACATTATTTTACCTCGTGACCAAGGTGTGACTGATTAATTGATTGATTGATTTTTATTTGTTTATTTATTTTTACCTTGCTTTTTCAGTGGAAGGACAAGGCAGTGAGAGTCCAAGATCCCATACATCTCATTCTTCATAGTAAAAGATATGACGTGACGAGACTGTATTTATCTTAAGATTATTTGTGAATCTTGACCCAGAAGAGTGTCGGTATATGCCTGAAAATAACAGGTCGAGTCTGCCATTTTTGATCTTAGATGTATCCAAGTTATTCCACCGTTTTATTTCCAAGGCATACGATGCAAGTTCTCACCTTCAGTTCAGTGGCGTGTATTGTAGTTTATCCTTGTCTTCTTCTGATGGTTATGTTCACCTTGGAATAGACTTCTCGAAATTAATTTTTAAAGGTAGCTTTCATTAACCCGTTTACAGCCAGGTGTGCTCCTTCAGCTGAGCAAAATAGTCTATTAGAAGGAGGAATAGTAGAAAAAATGCTTCTACAGAGTGAAAGGATTAACCATATCTTGATCCAATATGGAGAAGTCTGATATGTTAACCCTATAGGGGGGTCCTCGACTGGGGAAACCCCTGGTCCCCTTTTCCAGGTGTGTGTGTGTGTGTGTGTGTGTGTGTGTGTGTGTGTGTGTGTGTGTGTGTGTGTGTCGGTTCTTGTTGACCCTTGACATACAGGGCGTATTGTGTTCTTGCCCTGCACTTAATTTTCTCCTTGTGCAGTCTCCTTCCCTCCTTCCTCCTTTCTTTCCTTCCTACTTTTTTTTTATTTCCCCTTCTCTCCTTCTTTCCTTCCTTCCAGTGTTATCTTTCACTTCTTCTTGACATTCTTGCGTACATATTAATTGACCGAGTTCCTGTAATTCTTGTATTGTTCTCCGTGTACATTATTCTTCGTTCCTTCGTTCCTTCCATCCTTCCTTCCTTCCTTACTTACTTCTTTCCTTCCTTCCTTACTTCCTTCTTTCTTCCATCTGTTCTTCCATCCTTCTTATGTCAGTCTCAGTTCTTGTTGACCCTCCGTGTACAGGTTGCATTGACTGAGGTTCATGTGCGTCACTCTTTTTTCCTTGTACGTTTTCCTTCCTTCCTTCCTTCCTTCCTTCCTTCCATTTTTCCCCTCACTTCTTCCTTCTTTCATCGATCAGCTCCCGGTGATCGTCATTGTACAGGTTATAATGGATGGGATTCTTGCATACATCTTTTTTTTTTTCTTTGTAATTATTCTTTCCCCTCCAACTTTCCATTCTCTTTCCCCTCCCCTCTTTTTTTCCTCCAACCGTCCTTGTTCGTTTTTCCCTTCCCCTGTTTTTATTTTCCTCTATCCTTCCATTCTCTTTCCCCTCCCCTCTTCATTTCTTCTTGTTTCAGTGTGCCAGGTCTTGTTCAGGGTCAGAATTGAACTCGTATTGTTGGCATTCCTGTCCTTCATTTCATTTTCCCCTTGTATTGTTACGGATAAAAGTTTCCCTGCAATCTCATGCCAGCGTTTGTCCTGCCTTCCAGATTTCTCTTTCCTCCCCGAACGTCAGAGAATAATCTTCCTTTTAGTTATGTTTGTTTTGTGGCTCGGATTGCTAAAACAAACACTTACGCACTCACTTAGGCACACACACACACACACACACACACACACACACACACACACACACACACACACACACACACACACACACACACACACACACACACACACACACACACACACACACACACACACACACACACACACACACACACACACACACCAGCCGATTGGGAAGTATCTGAGAACTTTTAATCGTGATAGTAAATTCCCCTTCCTTCCTTTTCTCCTTCTTTTTTCCCATTCTTTCTCTCTTTCTTTCTTGTTCCTCCTTCTTCCTTCCCTCTTGTGTCAGTCTCTCAGTTCTTGTTGACGGCAGTGTGCAAGTTGTTTTGGTTGGGATGAGGCCCTTGTACTTCACTTGAGTTTACTTAAGTTTGCCCTTGCCTTCCTTCTCCCTTTCCTTTCTCCGTCCATCATTCTTTCGTTCATTCACTCCGTACCTCCTTTTTCTGTTTAACGATCTTGTAGCTGTTCCTCCTGACAATTTTGCTGACTGGCTGGCCGACTGACTGACTAAGTAACAAGCATAAATTCACAGATCAGCTGAATATTTACTTTACCGGCATGTACCTACTACCTGATTTCGTTGCTGATTAATTCCGCCTGATAGTTGATTGACTGACTGACCCATACGAACTAACCTCCAGCCATCCTACCAACAGCTGTACCGCCTCACTGACCGGCCGACCGACTGAGTGAATGAGTGAGTTGTTAAGTGACATTGACTGATTTCACTGTGCGACTGACTGACATGGTATAATATCAGACATTCAGATTTTTTTGGATGATTGTGGTGCATCTTCGTGATCATGAGGAAATATTGAATGTTTCCAAATATTTCGAAAAAAAATAAAAATCGTTATACTCAGCGTCTAGAAGCAGTACATCTTTTTTTTTCTTTTTTTTTTTCACAGGTCGGAATTAAATTTTTAAGTGAATAAGTCGAATATAAAAATCGCCATTTAAGAAATTCAACCTTTCTTGCTCTCTCAATGGGGAACGATTTTTATATTTGTACTGAGAAAGCACTTAATTTATTTTGTGCTTTATTTCAATTCATTTGCGGCATAAACCAAGAGTAGTGTATAATGGGGCAAAAAAAAAAGGGGGGGGGGAATATAAGGAGTGAGTGACAGAAGGGGTAGGAGGGAGAGGAGGGAGAAATGGAGAAAGGAAGAGAAAGAAAGGCAGGAAGGGAGGGGAGAATGGAAGGAGAAAGAATGGAAGAAGGAAATAAGAAAAAATGGGATGACAAACCACCTCCTTTCTCTCTCTCTCTCCCTCTCTCTCTTCTCGCTCTGATTCCCTCCCATTATCTTTATTTCCCATTCTTTTTCCTTCCCGCCATTTCCATCCCCCGTATTTCTTCACGTATGCCTCTCGCTTTTTCCTCCTCCTCCTCCTTTTTCCCCTGCATGTCATTACACTTTTTCTCTCCATTTCATCCTCCGTCTCCATTTCCATTTCCTATTTTCCCCAATGATATAGAGGGACTTGGAGCTATACTCTGGATGGCGCAACACCTCTTCCTCGGTGATTTATTTTGTCCATGACGCCTTGACGTAGCTTAAAATTTTCTCACATGCTATTTAGGCCATGTCGTATTTTCATCGACTTAGTAACCCACAAGAGGAAACATTAATGTGTAAAATAAATCGCTCAGGAAGTAATGTTAAGAATATTCAAAGCTACTTACAATAAGACCCATGTTCTCGTGAGTTTAGGAGGCTCCCTTGTCGGTTCTTCATTAACCAGTTTATATCTGCCTGTGACACATTGTTTTATTTTATTTTAATTTTATCTTTGGCTCCACCAGACGATTTTAGCCCGACCCAGAAAGGATCTTTAGTAGTGAAGGGGTTAATAGAGGATATGTCTAACCCTCCCAGTTCGGATTCTCTCTCTCTCTCTCTCTCTCTCTCTCTCTCTCTCTCTCTCTCACACACACACACACACACACACACACACACACACACACACACACACATACACACAGTGGTAACGTTCTCGCTTGCCAACTGGTGGACGGGAGTTCGCGCCTCGCTCAGGTTGCGAAAAAGTTTCACTGACGAAGTGGGTGGTTACTGTCCCCCTTGAGCAAGGGGACGGGTGTGTGCGTGTGTGAAGGTCACAGCCTTGCCCTTAGATCGGACTATATGAGCTCTCAGCTCCCTTCCGGGAGGGTAAAAGCTAACGATCACAACCATCAAGTGATCCTGACCGACCCGGTGAATTACACACACACACACACACACACACACACACACACACATTTTTCATTTTCCACACTTCCATTCTTTCTCTTTATTCTTCTCACGTCCTCCTTTCGTCATTGCTTCCTCCACCTCAGTTCGTCTCTTTCTCTTTCCTTCCTTTTCCACGTCCTCACTTGTTTTTCCCTCATATTCTTTCATTTTTCTTCATACCGTCATTTTTCTCTCTTCCTCTCCTCTTCATTTCCTTTCTGCTTTCGTCCTCTCCTCTTGTGCCTGGTCAGCTTTCCTTCCTGCTTTCTCCCTTCCCCTTTTCCTGTGCCATTTTCCCTTTCTCTTCTTTTTCCTCCCTTTTTATCGACCTATCTTCCTCTTTCCCTCGCTCTTTGTTTTTCCTATCATTCACGTCTCTCGATTCTTTCTCCTTTTATTACTCTTCCCAGCGTGCCTTTTCTTTTCTCTTTTCTTTTTTTCGTCTCTGGCCTGACTACCCATTCATACCATCCATTTCCTTTCCCCATCCTTCCTCTTCCTCTCTCCACTTTGCAATTACTGTTCATTTCTTTTTTTTTTTTTTTTATAGTCCGTCTTTCCTATATTTTTGTTTCTTCCATTATTTTGTCCATTCCTCCTTGTACTTTTTTTTTTTTGGAAAGCGGAAAAAAAATAAAGAGTTGTAATCATTCGGTTCAGTGACGTGGTAGACTTCGATAAAATAAGAGCAATCTAAAAAAGTTCATATCACCTTAACATGTTTGCAGTTGAATGGTACAGATACCTGACTGCATTCTTGTTTGCAGAGCACGGAAGGTTGAAAATGCAGTGCAGTATCTTACTAAATATATATTGATATTTTCCTCTGTAATGAAGATTATGAAGGAGTAGAAAATCATTACCATTCTTTATTCCTGTAAAGTTTTGATTTTTATTTTTTTTTATGTAATTCGTTTGGGGCCTTTTCCCTTTTTTTGCTGACAACGACTGGAGAGATTGGCAGGAGAGGAGTTAGATGGAGCTTCGTTCTTTACTGATCTTTTCTGTTACTTGTAGAATGTTATACTTGTTCAGAGGTTAACAGTATATAATTGACTTAAATATACCTCGCTTAACTTTTCTCTGTATGCTTTAATCTTCTGCCCTCCCACTTCCTACCCATTCTCTCTCCCGCTCTCTCTCCCTTTTTCACCTTCATCATCCCCCCACGGACCCTCCCTCCCATTCCGTTTCCTCTTCCCGAAAATCAGTTTTCTACTTCATGCTCCTCTCGGCTTCCTCCCACCCCTGCCTCACTTTCCTTCCCTTCCTCACACTTACTGTTCCCTGTAGTCTCCTTGCTTCTTATTCATCATCCTCATTATCTGTTATTTCCATATTGACACTCCACTCCACCCCCCCTACTCCTCCTCCTTCCTACCTCCTTCCTTCCCTGCAGAAATCAACCCCTGTTTTTCTGCTCCGTATCCCCCTCTTCCTTCCTTTTTCGCATTTGCCTTTTTTCCATTTTCCTTCCTTGTTACTCCATTTCCTCCTTTCCCTACACCCTGCCTCTCCCTGCAATCCTTCCTTCTCATGTCCCGCTGCCTATCCTTTCCTCCCTGGCGCTTCTTTCTTCCCTCTGCCACATTCTCCTTCTTTTCCCCACTCGCTTTTTATTGTATTTTTCGTCCAAGCTCTCTCTTTCTTCCTATTCGCCATCTCTTCCCTTTCCTCCCTCCAGCTCATTTTCTCCCTTGCTTCCGTCATGCCTCCACCTCTCTTCTGGCCTCCCTCCTCCTTCCTTCCTCCTCATCATTCACTTTTCTCTTGGTCTTTTCCTCCCTGTTAATCTCTTTCTCTTCCTAACTCCCCCACCCTCTACCTCCCTTCCTCAGCATCCGGCTTCCCTCTCACAGCGCCTTCACACACCCCTCTCTCCCGCCTTACTTCTCCCCCTTCCTTTGCCCATTCTTCTCGCTCCTTGCATCCTTCCCCCTTCTTCACTCTCCCATCTTCCCTCCGTACTTCCATTCCGTGCCTCATCCCTCCCTACTTCCTTCTTCTCTCTACCAGCCTTCCTACTTCCTTTTTCTTCCTCCTTGCATCCATACTTCCTTCCCCCAACCCCCATTTCCCTCCCAATCTCCTAACTTACTTCCATCTCAACCCCCTTGCCCCTCCTCGTTTCCCTTAGCCAGTCACCTCATCAGTATTCCCCCTCAGGTAAGGTTCCTTACAACGCGCATATTACAGCCCCTGCCCGCCCTCCACGTCATTCCACAAGGCTTGGCTCCTTCCCCAAACATTCACCCTCTTCCCTCCCCTACCGTACAGATCCATAGCCGTATCACTCACCATCACCATTTCATCATTTTCAAGTCTGACCCACAGAGCGGTTATATAAGGCATCAGATCATCGTTTTCTCTGTCCATCACCTCGATTGTGTTTTTGTTTCCACGAGAATTTCCTCTCGTGGACGAAACCCGAGTTGACATTGTGTACAGATAGTCAGGAAGGTCTTTATGCCCACACTCGATCGGTAGAGAGGTGGCCTGTAGTTCTACCGGACCCAAGTTCAAACCCCGGCTGGGGCAGGGAACGGTTTAAGGATTTGAATTTCCTAAAATCAGACTTTACTGATCTACCAGAAGACCCGCCATGTCGTAAAAATACCCCCGCTAATACCAATACACCAGTCCTGTATGAGACAGCCCTAGCATGTATTCAATATGGACGGTGGGTGTTAGCTCCGAAGTGGTGACATGTAGAGGTGTATGGTATGTAGGAGGACTACTGGGCCTTGAGAGCAGGCTGTGAAGCCTATGCCCAGAGTCGGACACATTAAAAAAAAAAAAAAAAAAAAAAAAAAAATATCAACTTCTGTTTTTATTTTTTTGTTAAGGGATTTTCACTGAAAGCTGTTGAACTGTGTGGCTAGCGTTTGCAAGTAGTGGTTGCTGTTTATCTCGTCTCTTAAGACGTGTTTCTTTTGAGGAACACTTTAAAACTGTGTGATTCTGGGAAGTGGATAAAGAAACTTGGATAGAGCATTTCACTACAATGACTTTTTTTTTTTTTTTCTTGTGATGTCATGCTAGCAACAGACGATTCTATTCCCTCTTGGTAAGACTTCTCCTTATGAGTGGATCTTGATGCCGTCTGTATTATCCACTTCACTACAAAAGGTCTTTCATAACCTAAATAATCAACTAGTTATAACAGGAAATAAATAAAAGGCAGTCAGTATAAGTAGTTATAGTCTTAGGTTCATCTGAAAAGTGAACCTAGTTGACAGCAGACTGAAGTTACCATCTTCCTGCATTCCACCATCATATTGTTGGGGGATAAGGATGGAGTTGAGGGACGTTTGCATAAGTGGGCAGTGGAGTCGCCCAGTTATATCGGTGCCACGACGTGAAGGCGTCCCTCTTCAGCACATGCCATCGTAAGGAAAAGATAAAGGAAACAGAAACAAGTAGGTTAAAAAAAAAGAAAGACCTGAAGCATGTAAATTTCAGGATCATTGAAACACGGGGTTGTTTTCTCACACACTGAATTTCAATAACTTACCGGTATATTAAATAATGCATGACATCAAGCTAATGTCTTTTGTTAATTTCATTAGGGATACTGCTGGATAATTTTATTCGTCTTGAGGGAGAATTCTTACAATGGTACGATTGAAGGATCAGAAAATACTTGAGAGAGAGAGAGAGAGAGAGAGAGAGAGAGAGAGAGAGAGAGAGAGAGAGAAAGGTTATTCTGTAAAGTGCTTATGATAATGATGATGCTTGACAGGATTTTGGCATTGTGTGTGTGTGTGTGTGTGTGTGTGTGTGTGTGTGTGAGAGAGAGAGAGAGAGAGATACCAGTAAAGTGTGCTTTGTGAACGCGTGACGAGCGAGCGAGTGATTGTACATACGCTTATCATCATAATTTCATCTTGGTGCAAACTTTCAACATTTCATGCTGAGATAGTTGAACAAAAGCAGAAGAATAATGGTAAGCTAAAATGTTCACTTTCTCACGTTTTCTCTCTCATTCTCTCACGTTTTCTCTATGGATGTGCATATAGCGAGGCGCCGCAGCATTTATCACACGCGCAATGTTCAGTTCCGTGCTCCCGACTTACCGTGTCAACGAACTGCGTCGGTAAACGCTTGGCTATCGGTTGAATGATAAAACCCAGAAATGGGACGTTTTCCCATGCTGATTTCACCCCTTAGACATAGATAAAACGTTCATGTAAAGTTATGAGTGAAATGTCCGAGATTTAATTGTTAGAATTCATGCAAGAAAACTTTGTGTTACAACAGGAGATCTTTTAAAATTCGATTTCATTGTGGAGCATGTCAGTTGAAGCCATCGGTACATTTGCATGGAAAGTTGGGATTCCAAGGGGTTTCTTTGGTCTCATGAGTAAATATATAGCAAAAAACAAAATTTGTTGAATTTATCTACAACGTGCAGATAGAATCTCTTCTCTGTCTCACATAGAAGAAAAGTTATTAGCCTTTGAAAACCATTGAGGTCGGGCCGTGTCGTGTCGGCCGGTCAGAGCCAGGCCGTATTATGCCGTTCATTTCTCATCGGAACGTAAACATCGCTCCGCTCGCTGCGCTCGCTGCGCTTGTAATAACATAAGAGGCTTGTTCTGTCAGTTGTTTATGATGATGCTTGACAGGATTTTGGAATTGTTAGATTTATGCCCAGCTGTGCAGTAGAGTTTTATCTTCTTTTCTAAAACAGTCGGTACCGAAGTTTATGTTTAAGCAATGGGAGAGTTTTTGCATTTCATCGAGAGGATATGTATCTCAAAGTCAGTTCCATATTCATTATTTTTATTTCGAATATTTATTTAGAGCCAGCGGATTTGCCCGTAATCCTTTATATTGGTGCGGATTTTTGCTTCATGCTCTTCTTTTATGCATACATTTTGATGCTTTGTGTATTTGGTATATATAATATATATAGATAGATAGATAGATAGATAGATAGATAGATAGATATAGATAAATAGATAGATAGATTTTTTTTTTGTCATTTAAGTCAACTATTGTTTTGCAAGTTTTTTCTGCGTTTATTCTTGCAGTTTTATTCTTTATGCTGTCTTCGTTTACTTAGTGACTATATTTTGAAGCTTTTATTTTATAATTCTGTGCGTGTTTTGTTATGGTTTTATTCTTGTTTTATTTTTTTTAATTTCCTTGCTGCCTACTCTTCATTTCTGAATACAATTTCATACCCTCATCTTTATCTTTTTTTTCTTCTCTTTTACTATTGTCTGTTCGCTGCTGTTAACATATAATAATTTTTTTTATAATATTTTTCCTACGTTCCACTCTTATGCGTATTCTTTTATATGTATCTTATTTATGTATCTTTGCTTTTTGTATCGTTTGCTTCGCTAAGTTGAACCGCTTCGCTGCTGTGACACCATTTTCATTATTCTTGCTAACACCAGACTGTTTTATAGGAAGAACCCCCCATTAGTGAAGATGCTGATGAAAGCCCTATCCAACCCCTCCAGTTCAGGGTCTGTCCTAAGATAAAAATAAGATCGCCTGGAGAAAGCAAGGAGTAAAATGGAGACGTGATTGGATTGAAGAGGCTGACGTCTCTCTCTCTCTCTCTCTCTCTCTCTCTCTCTCATCACCATATCCCTCACATCAGCAGGATCACCATCTTTCTTTTCTTTTCTTTTTTTTTTCCCTTGTTTCTCTTACCTGGGGTGGCATCATCATCAAGTCAGCGAAAATTCTGTATAATATCCAGGAAATGCCGTATGACCTTTCCGGATGCGTGGCTGGAGGGGAGTGTTTATGCTGTTTTGTGTTTGTCTGTTTGTGTTTTAATTCTTACGTGAGAGGACAGAGTGAGAGGGGCTTTGTGTGTGTGTGTGTATGTGTGTGTGTGCGTGAGGGGGGGGGGGATTAGGACTGTGTTTATGTAATTTAATGTTTTCATGTTTTCTCCTTTTGCAGCGAGACGGAAGAGTGAAAGGGATTTTAGGTAAAAGGAATGAGTGACAGGGATGTGGGTGGCTGAGAAGACAGAGTGAGAGGGATTTGAGCGTGAGAAGGATTAGGAAAAAAAGAGGGTGATTGACAGGAAAAAGAATGGAGTTAGAGGGGTACGAATGAGAGGAAAATAAGTGAGGGGAAAACAGAGTGAAAAGGATTTTGCTGTATTTATGTAGTACCGTATTAAGTGTTATGAAGTGGCTTAGAGAAAATTTTTCGGAATAGAAATTGAGATTTTTACACATCAGTCATTGAATAAAGCCTTATTTTATATATTTGCAAGTTTTCCACAAAGAATATGAAGTTCAGCTTAAATAGACGTTCCCAAAATAATTACCAGCACATTTAATACAGACGTGGTCAGGTACTGAAGAAATTTTATCGGCAAAAAATGAATATAAATATATTGTATATGTGTATGTATGTATGTAAAAAAGACTTCAACCCTTCATTACGAGGACTCCCACATATTTAATAAAGTACGTAAAAGCCGGGAATAAATGCGCTATACAGGACATCATCACTCTGAAGGGATGCGTTGGGATTGCTTTAAAAAAAAAAAAAAAAAAAAAAAAAGAGGCAAAGAAAACATCGACATTCTACAGAGGTTAAATAATTTCTGCAGTTTACCCAATTCAGTAAGATTTTTTTTTGTCTTTCTTGCTATCTCTAAACGATTTTTTTTTTTTTTCAAGTTAAGAAAAGAACTCTGGTAGGAAAGATAAGATAGAAGTGCTAAATGAAAAATGTACTGAACAGAGATTCGGTAGAGTAGAAAATGAAGTAAATATAGACAGAAGAAAATAAAGTAAATGGTAGACAAAAGAAAATATGCAGGACAGTCCATACGAAGAGAAGTACAGGAGAAATGAGGAAAGAGATAAATATACGAAAAAAGATACACAGAGGAATATACGGGAAAAACAAAAAAGTGTAGAAAGAGGAATATAGAGGGAAATGCTGCGAGAATAAAAAAAGTGGTAACCAGAGGAGTGTAAAGGGGGAAGGGAAGGAAAAAAATACATGCGAATTAGTAAGAACAGGAAATGTATGAGAAATGGTGGAAAGAGGAAATGACAGGAGAAACGATGGGAAAAGGAAAATATTGGAAGAATGATAGACAGATGAAAATACCGAACAACAGCAGAGAAAGGAAAATGCATCAGAAAAATGCAGCAACACAAACTCGCAAAACTGTCATGAAATTGGTTTAGACAAAACTGGTTGTGAGAGAGAGGAGATGGTTACAGGGAGAATAACACAACGAAAATAAGAGAGAGAGAGAGAGAGAGAGAGAGGGGAGGTTTAGAGCTATAGGTATTCAAGAGGAAACCCTAAAAACCAACGCAGAAACTAAGAAAAACCTAACCAGCATAAATAAATGATCAAATTTATGTTTTTAAGAGAACAACTAAAATTGTAAAATAAGAGACCAGCTAAAACAGGCAACTCAAATTATGAGAATAGTTAAAGACTAAAGGTAAAACAAAAACAAAAAAACGCTAAAAATAATCACAGTTATTAAGTAAAAAAAATTAATGTTAAAAATAAGAGAAGAGAAGTACTTTTCTCCTTCCATTAAAGCCGGGAGAGGCAGTGGACGTGACATTTTACCTTGTCATTTAGCTGAGAGAGAGAGAGAGAGAGAGAGAGAGATGGGAGGACGAGGAGGAGGCAGGAGGCAGAGAACGAAAAAGAAAGTTTAGTTGAGGAAGAGAGAAAAGAAGGATTGGGAGAGGAGAGAAAAGATGAAATGGAGATATAAATGAAAGAGAAAGAGGTAAACAGAGAGAGAGAGAGAGAGAGAGAGAGAGAGACAGCAGTAGACGTGCCATTTTACCTTGTCCTGAAGCTGAGTCGTGTCCCACTTGCTTTGTTGAGAGAGAGAGAGAGAGAGAGAGAGAGTGCAAGAGGAAGTCATGGAAAGAAGGAAGAAACAGGAAGGAGGAGAATGTGACCGTACGGAAAAGGAGAACGTTTCAGGAAAAAGATTTGAAGAAGCAGCAATGAGCAGAAAAATGGAAGCAGACAGGTATAAACAGGAAGTGTAATTTGAAGGAAGGGCGAGCAGAGGGGAGCGAACATGAAGAGTAGTAAAGGTAAAAGCAGAAGGGAAGGCAGGGAAACTCAGCAGCCAGATAAATGCAGGAGAAAAACAAGGGCAGCAGGACGATATAGGAAGTTGTGGATAGAGTGGAGTAAGCAGTGAAAAATTAAGCAGAGGCAGCAACAAGCAGGAAGAAGGCCTGAGGTAAGGGTGAGGCAGGAAGGAATATGTAAGAAGACTTAAGCAGACAGGTATAAGCGGCAGGAAAGACGCCAAAAAAGGGAGATAGAGAGGTGTGAGCAGGGAGGTGAGAAAGATTGATGGCAGAGGAGGAAGATGTGGCCGGAGGGAAGAAGAGGAGGAGGAAGAAGAAAGGAGACTGTAAAGGTACATCGACGTTTAAGACCATAAAAATAGGACGGGAGTGTCTAATTGCCGGCTGTGTAGGTGGCTATTGTACGGCTATTGTGAACCCCCATTATCCCGCCCAGGTTGGCTATTTCCCGCCCGGTCCAAACCATGGGAGTGAGTATGTTAATGCTTTTGTTCTTCCCTCCAGTCTCCCTTCTCTCCCTCCATGCCCCACACCTCTCATTCCCCTTCCCCCTCTCGTTCCCCTCCCCTCTCCCAGCCCCACACCTCTCGTCCCCCCCTCCCACTCTGCCTTTTGTGAATGTCTCGTGGTCCTTCCCGCCATTGTGAGGTAACCAGTCTCTCTATAGGCCTTGGTTCGCTTTATTTGGTGCTTTTTGGGGGGCCAGTGTGTGTGAGGGTTGTTCTGTGGTGCATTTAATTATTGGGTTTCCATGTGGGAACTTACTAGGCCTATGCGTGAAATTTGTAACTGGTATGCCACCCACGGAGCAAGTCTTTCGTAGGTTTATCATTTAATTCTGGTCTCGTGTGACGCGCTCTGTTCTGAATAGTATCATCGGATGTTAGCTGTAATAGAATACAAGAGTTGCCCCGACCATGTCTGGGTTAATGTTGATAATTATGACTCTCCCAGCCTCCTGTAACTCACTCAGCAGAATATAATTGTCTGGTATTGCCCGGAATTCGATAGTAGACTAGTCCATACCATTAAAAAGTTAATTCCATCCTTAGATGCAAGAAAGGGGCACGATGATGATGATGATGATTGATGATGATGATGATGGTGATGATGATTGATGATTGATGATGATGATGATGATGAGGAGGAGGAGGAGAAGGAGCACCCATTGCATGAAGCTGAATATATGAATCTTTTCACTTCAAGGAATTTTCCCGAAGCTGAAGAAAGTTGTCTGACTAATCAAAACATAGCAATGGATATCATCGTAATGGCGGAATTAATGACGATTAATAACCAAGCGGCCAGTCAGAATAAATAGATAAACAAGCAGATAAATACATGAATAAATAAACATGCGTCCACCTACGCCTCGACCCTGACTGCCAAAACTTAGGTCAAACGCTTAAGATTGTTTACACATGCAAGTTTCTATCCCCAGCCTTAGGCGGGTTTTCTTGAATTGCTTTTCGACTCCTGCCACCTGAACCCTTCTGAAGTTTCCCTGTCCACAGTTTCGCCTGGTGTCACACTTATAAAAGATCTTAAGCAGTTTCTACGACGTATAAGTCTCTAAGTTAACTATTATAACGGATTGCATAGTTTTTTGCATTTTGTCGTTTAATACTCACTCCAGCATGATTGTGAAGAGTATGCTTTTTTATGGTAAAAGAAAAAAGGTCAAGCCAAAGGCTTGAAGTTTTCCTCTCCAAGAGGAAAGTGAATCAAATTCAAGATCTCATTAATTTTAGTTCAAATTGAACATTGCGTAAAAAAGAACAGAGGTTATAGGGAGAAGGAAATGTAGACTGAGAGAGACGGCTCCGTAGATGACCAGTGTTACATACATAAATGAGATTATCTGTCTTGCATTAGGGAGTTGAAGAGAAAACGGGAGAGAATGTACTGCTAGACGAGAGCTTCGCTCCCGCTAAAGTGGAAGGGTAATGCAAACTGCCAGTTCAGAAGATTGGCTACCATTGAAATATCGATAGTAGAGATGTATAGATGCAACACTGAAGCGGAGAGAGAGAGGGAGAGAGAGAGGGAGAGAGAGAGAGAGAGAGAGAGAGAGAGAGAGAGAGAGAGAGTCGGCAAGAGGAGGGGAGTTGGTGAGACAGCCTTTTTTGCAACTATGTAGAATAGCTGTATGTGGGGAGCCCTGTCAGATGTGCAAATTGTACTCCACCCAGGGATGAATAAGACCCGTGTACAAAGTCAACAGCTTTGCAGGCGTAGCTGTAATTCAAGACACGCAGTCCTAAACATAATTCAGACTTAAGAGAGTTTAAAAAGATGGCCTACGGTGTTTGATATAATTCTTGCCACTCCCCCGCCTGCCAGTGCCGCCGTATACCAGGGTGTTGTGGCGTGTCATGCTAACGTCACCCACTCCTGAAGTCACCACACATCTTCCCATATTTTGCTATGCCCCTGCAAAAAATAATACGTCATTGCTGGAAAGGTGTTAAGCCTGTTAGCTTAAGCACGCTTGTACCTGCAGTAAGTCAGCCTTGGCCCATCTCTGAAGACACTGTGTACCCAACAAGCACGATGAAAATCTCCTAAGTTTCCCCTGTGCAATACTTTTCTCCTCTGTATGTCTGCATCATACAGTATATCTTTTATTCATTACAGGAGGTCTTCAGGCTGAATTAAGTCGTCTGGCGGTATAGAAAAATAACATAAATGGTTCCGTTGTTAAGCAGGGGGTTTATACAGCGTGTTTCTAATCCCTTAACTGGGAGGGGAATAATTCTATTCCTGTAGTTTCTGTTTCTCCTACTTATTATTTAATTTTTGTATCCCTGGTTTCTGCAGCCTCTGTAATTCCCTTTTGCCTCCTTTCCGAGTCTTTATTTACTCCCTCTCTGCCTCTCACCTCCTCTTATCTCCTTTCAGAGTCTTATCCTCTCCTCCATCTCTACCCTTCCCCCTTCTCCCTTCCTGCTCGCCTTACTTCCATCCCCCGCTACCCTCCCGCACCCCCATCACATCGCCCACAACACACAGACTCCGTAATGAGTAAGCCTCGGACCCAAAGGTTTTCCTGAAGACTCAAAGCAGCATCAGCTAGTGACACAAACATCCATGATATATCTGTCTGGTCGTGTCGGTCTATGAATTGATCTTTATGTTTGTCTGTACCTCTCTCTCTCTCTCTATCTATCTATCTATCTATCTATCTGTCCATCTGTCTGTGTATTTGTCTCTGTCTCTGTTTGTCAGTGTCTGTTCTTTCTATCTATATCTATCTGGCTATCTATCTCTTAATCTATCAATCCATCTTCCTATGGATATGTCCGTCTGTCTGTCTATCCCTTTGTATCTGAGTATATATATCTGTGCCTGTCTACTTATCTACACACACACACACACACACACACACACACACACACACACACACACACACACACATTCTTTCTCTTGTTCATTCAGACCATCACATACTCACGTATTACCGAAACCTCTTTTTTTTTTTTTTTTCCTGCGTCATTTATCACCATCACACTCCTTCTCATAAGTGCTAATATGTACTTCAAGAACGTTGGCGTTGATTGGTATCGTGTGTGTGTGTGTGTGTGTGTGTGTGTGTGTGTGTGTGTGTGTGTGTGTGTGCTTGCTTACTTGCTTTACTTAATCTCTCCAATCTCTCCAGTTCGAAGTTTTTCCTTGTCGTATTTCCCCTATATGGTTCAGTTAACCCTTTCATGGTCAGGATGATTCTAGTATGCTCTTCCAGTCAACGCCAGACGATTTCATTCAACATCAAGTAAGTCATGAGAGGCTAAGGGAGATCATACTGTCACCATCATTCCTCTCATGGTCGGAACAACTCTATTATTGTATTTCATTCAAAGCCAGACGATTTTTTTCAGCTGAGAGTGGGCCGTAAGTGCCAGTGCTGTTAGTCGGTATGTCTTCCATTCCGTGTTCTCTCTTATTATCCCCTGCTAATTATTTCGCTTCTTTCTTCCTGTCTTTCATCCTCTTGGCCGCTGTTTGTCTCATTTCAGCTGAAGTAATTTGTTTTTCTTTTAATTATCCATGCAATTCTCTTCAGCTTAGAGGAGACTTCTCGAACTCAGGTTATTTGTTGCTTTAAACGATTCATTAATCATCTGGTTGAAGCAGCAATTAGTTTAAAGAGACTACCCTATTAGATGAGAGAAATAACTATGTTTTCCTTCCTTTGCTCTCTCACATTTCCCCCCTGCCCTTAATTATCACGTTTAACTACTCATATATTTATGTGTGTGTGTGTACAGAAGTCAAGAGTGAGGGCTGTGGAAATGAGTTACATGTATTTGAGAAGAGCGTGTAGAATCTCTTGGAGAGACAGACTGATAAATGAGGAAATGAAGGAGCGTTGTGGTGTGGATGTGGATGTGATAGGAAGCGTTAGGAGAAACACACTGAGGTGGTTTGGCCATGTGGAGAGGATGGAGAGTGAGAGACTGACGAGGAGAGTGTATGTGAATGAGGTGGAGGGGGGGAGAGGGAGGGGGAGGCCAAGGATGAGATGGAGGGATGGAGTGGAGAGGGGGTATGAGCTGGGAGTAGAACAATGAAATGGCGGGGGACAGGGCGACGTGGAGACGATTTGTTTATGCCCACCCCTTACGGGATTAAGGCGTCTGGCAGTAGATAAATAGATAGATAGATAGTTAGTTCTTGCTTTTCTTTCCCAGTTCAGCAAAAAAGTTAATAATAATAATAATAATATTCGTAATGTGACTGGTATTAATTGGGTGCCTCTTTACGAGACGACGTACTGAGTGAAGATGCTATCAGTGCTGCGGGTTTTGTGTGTGTGTGTGTGTGTGTGTGTGTGTGTGTGTGATATTTATAATTCCCACTTCATATATTAGTATATCACATGAATAGACGCATCCGATGTAAACTTACGAGTATAATACATAGAATACAGTAATACAGCAGAATATGTAAACATCAAAACCTCAAGCAAACAGACAGACACAAACAAGCTGGCGGAGTAAACAAACTAGTCAATCAATTAGCCACGGATGCTAAACCCTTCTTTGTTTACATATACCAGGCTCAGGTCACGGAGGGTAAGGGTAGGTCGCTCCAGGTCAGCGCAGGTATTCATGAAGGATCTGGTTCAGCCTTTCGGTAACCAAGGTCCATATTTATAAAGTATTTAACTAATTTCTTATTAACGATGCTCTATAACAAGCAACTCTAATCACCGAACGTCTTATTATTCCCTTATATTAGACGGGTAAATACGGTCTTGAGGCTCCGGTGCGTGACTCGTTTTTCGTCGTATTTCACCATATGATTCACTGTGTTTTGGGTGTGAAGTTTTTGGCAGGGGTAGTAATAAAATTAGAGGCCTAAACAAGGACCCTTATGCGCATTCGAAGTTTAAGAATATTTCTGAATACGGTCACTAGGTCGATCGAGGTCAGGTCACGTCATTTGTGGAGGCTGAATAAGAAGCTAATTTTAGGTGCTTCTCCCTGACGTATGAAAGGCGAGAGGAACAATGGCCTGTGAAGAGTGTAAGTTGCTTGTGTTATTCCGGGAATGCCTTTGTTCGGTAGAAGTACGTTTTGCTTTTTGCTTTTTTTGTGGGGGGGGGGGGGATTTTTGGTATATACGGCTGTTTATGTGACTGAATTGAAACAGTGTTGAAAAAAAAAATTATGCAAGAAATGTTAGATTATATTTACTGTTCAGTCTGTGTATAAAGGTAAACTTGGAATAATATTATGATTGATTGTGGCATGCGGAAAAAAGAAAAATCGTATCATTGGCCATAATTGCAAATGGTAGGCAAAACTCAATGTAATTTTGTATAGCTGTAGCCTCAAAAATACGTCAGAGTTATGGATCAAAGTAATCTCTCTCCTGTCATATCTTTCCATCTTTAATCTCCCTGACTTCCGAGAATTCCGAGTATCAACAAAATAATAGGGTTCCGTTATGATTGTTTCTTCTGGTATTGTGTTTCCCTCTCTGGATACCCTGATTGCAGTCTCTCATATCCTTGTGTTTCCCAGTTCCATTAAACGAAATTACCGGGTACGCAGATCCTTGTTATTCCTACTGCTATACCTATTTTTTATATCTTGGGTACAGTATTCATCATTTCAAACTTTGTATGTTCCTTTGGTGGCATTGTGCCATTAGTTCCTTTTTATTTTGTGCTTCCCTGTTTGATTATTCTGATTCCAGTCCCTCCTAAGTCATTATTTGTTTACCTCTTTTGGTATCGACTCCTGAGTAAGCCAGAGTCCGTCCATTACCTCGCCGCGCCCACCTCTCATCAGGGGGATACTTGTGCATGTGTAAATTCCTGATGATGTTGCTGTTTCCTATTCGTACACTCGAGCATTTGCCTCTCCTGCTTCCGTGTTTGTTTTTATCTGTGCCTCATGTTATTGAAACCACTGTAGGCTAGAGTCAGTCCATCACCTTGCAACATCCACCTCTCTCGTCGTGGGTATACATGCTTGCTCCTGTAATCCTTGCCCGCAGAGGATTTAAGTTCACACTAATATCGTAAGCAGCTTGGTCTGGAGTGTGTGTGTGTGTGTGTGTGTGTGTGTGTGTGTGTGTGTGTGTGTGTGTGTGTGTGTAAGAGTATTGATATACTGTTTCAACAGTCTCCTTGGACGTTTCTGTGTGTGTGTGTGTGTGTGTGTGTAGAGTATATATTAACCTGTCAAAAGCCATAAGGACTCCAATCAGCTATAAATACAACGCTGTGTAGGAGATTCTAACCCCATTTCCTTAGTCTCCCCCCTGACTTCCTCTCTTGCTCTCATCAACCATCTCCCTTCTTTTCCGCCACCCAGTTCTTTACCTCCCACTCAATTCGCCTCTTTCTTCCCACTTCATCTACCCTCTCACTGTCTGTCCTTCTCTCCTCCTCCTTCCCACTTCATTTACCCTCTCTGTCTACCCTCCTCCACTCTCCCCCTCTTTCCCACTTCATCTAACCTTTCTTTGTCCTCTTCCTCCACTCACAGCCTCTTCCTTACCCCCTTTACCCCCTCCCTCATCCCCCCTCCCTCTCCAGATGAGGTAGGAGTCAGCGTGTCGACCCATAACTGACAGGCGGGGATAATGTCACTGTCCCATTCCGTCCCAACCCGTCCCCACCCGAAAACCGTCCCAACCCCTCCAGACTACCTCCCCCTTTCCCCACCTCCCCCTCTACCCGTCCCCTTCGCAACCCTTCTTTACCCTTCACCCATTTCTACCCACATAGAACATTTGTTCGTTTTTTATTTTTTTTCTGAAACCTACTTAACCCTTAAATACGATGTTTTTCCTCGTACTTACTCTCTTGCAATCTCCAGACGATTTTATTCATTCCCGCGTAGTTGATGGGTTATTGAAGGATAAAACTAACCCCACGGTCGTTTCTTCTTAGAAGATTAATTAACCTATTCCGTTTTCCTGAGCTAATAAAAGTTGTGTCATGTAGGTGAGAGACTCTGTGTGTGTGTGTGTGTGTGTGTACCTCCTAAATACCTAGATAGGTAGGCATTTTAAAAACATGCTGTGCACCATTGTCAGGCCCATAAATGAAATGTTGTTTACGCATAAATTACTGGAGTTACAGTGTAAATATGAGCATCAACGTGTAATTATCCCTGTCATTCCGGCTACCAGTGTGGAAAAGCTTTAACATTTCAGTATATATCAAAATCCATTATGATCACACGTGTTGTAGTCGTCACCTCACTACCACTCCCTCCTCCTCTCATACCCCCCCTCCCCCTCCTCCTCCCTTCTCTCCCCCCACCCCCTATTTCTCCGTTCACCTCTTCCCTTACCCCCTCTCCCCGGCTCCTCTCCCTTCAATATTTCAGCATATTTTATTACTTATTAATGATCAGTGGTGTAGCAATAATCGTATCAGCATCATTTCCCCTCTCACCCCCTTCCCACCTTCTTTCCCCCTCTTTCCTTTTCTGTTCCCCTTTCCCTCTCACCCCCACCCGCCTTTCCTATCCCTGCAACTTTCCGATATATTTCAAACTTCATTATAATAATTGGTAGAGCGGTCATTACACCACCACCACCTTTCCCTCCCCTTCCCTCTGTTTTTTCTCCCTCCCTCTTCCCATCACGCCAACACCCCTCATCCATCACTATCTCTTTTCCCACATTTTTCCTCTCCTCCTTCCTTTCTTTATTTCCCACATTTCTCTCTTCCCCAGTCCCCTTCTTTCGACCCCCTTGCCTTCACTCCCACAAGCATCCCTTTTCTTCCCTTCCCGTGTCCAGCCATTCTCTTCCCCATTCCTCTCTCTCCCCTACCTTCTTTCCCCCAGCTACCCCCAACTCTCCCCCTCCCCATACCCAGCCTACCGCCCCAAACCCTCTGTTCCTCCATCCTTCCCAACCCCCAGCCTTCCCCTCTCCTCCTGTGCCATCCTTCTTTCCCCTTTCCAACGCTTCTCCCCTTCGTTCCCTCATCCCACCCTCCCATCCATGCCCTCTTCCCCTCTCTCCTCTTAGTCATCCCTCCCTCTCTCCCTCCCTCCCTCTTCCATCTCCCCATCCCACCCTCCCCTGTCTCCCTGGCACACAAAAAATAAACGTAATAATGTTTGCAATCATGTCTCCATCAGCTTTCTCGTATAATGACATGGGCAGGATTTCACAACACGGTAATATTGCGCCAGATGATCATATGTTAATTTATCACATATGACAAACTTGGGGAAGCAGGATGATGAAATTGTCGTGTTGCTGCTGTTGGTGTTGTTCCCTGAGTAGGCAGGAGAGTGGATGAAAGAAGAGAAGAGAAAAGGGAAGAAGGAAAGGGAGCCGAAGAGAAGAGAAAAGGGAAGAAGGAAAGGGAGCCGAAGAGAAGAGAAAAGGGAAGAAGGAAAGGGAGCAGAAGAGAAGAGAAAAGGGAAGCCAGAATGGGAGCAGAAGAGAAGTTGGAGAGGAGAAGAGAATACGTAATATAAGAGAGGATAAAGTACGATGGCTTTCAGATTTTCCCCCACGCCTCTTTGTTGCTCGTGCAGAGAAGAGAAAAGGGAAAGGGGATGGACGATTTTTTCTTATTTTCATCCCTCGCTTCGCTGTGGGCGTAGAGGAGAGAGAGAGAGAGAGAGAGTTGGACATTTTTCTGCCTTTTCTTCCCTCCTGCTCGTCATATGCGCAAAGACGAATGAAGGGAAAAGGGTCTGATGTATTTCTGATTGTCACTTTTCTTTGTTGTGCACGTAGAGAAGGTAAGAGAATGGGTTGGATAGCTTTCTAATTCTCTTCTTCCCTCTTCTGCCTCTGTGGGGGTAAAGCGGCTTTGTCCATATCTCCCCTCTTTTGTTCTGGTGGATTTGTGTTGTCGTGGGCAGAATTCCAGGACCTCTTTGTTATTATTATTATTATTTTTTTTTTGGTATATCCCAGTTCAGTGGTTCTCTTGTATGTTGTGGATGCCTTTAATATGGACATTGTATGAACCTAATATATAAGAATTTGTGAGCATACCGTATACAAAAATGAAATGGTAACAAACAGAATTATGGCTTTGGTTTACTTATGTCGTGATTATTCAGTGATAAATTCTGTACGACAAGTTAAACAGATTCCGTATGCTGCTGTATTCGTTCTCTTCCTTTTCCTGATTGCTATCACACTGAATTTTGTGTTTCCCCTCGTGTCCGACGGCAGAATGAAAAATTATGATAGCGTATGAAAAGAGTTCGAGAGAAAAGCGATGTGTTTGACTGTCCTGTCGAAAATAAAGACCCCATTTCTCTTCATGTTACCCTCCTCCATCCTTACCCCCACTACCCGAATTTTGACGAATACATATCGGAAAAATCGAATCATCTGAAACACGCAGTAGTCGAGATAGGGTTTTTCGTTTTATTTCGCCAGTTGTAAACATTTTCCGACGAAACTGGAAAGATACTTGTGTCTTTCTGTACATTAAATACTGCACTGTTGTTCTCCAAGTGTGATCTCAACTTGTGTGCCATGGAGAGTGATTACAGCAAAATTTTATGATTCTTGATGTCAGGGGAAATTGATCTAGATTATAAGCATTAAATCATATGTAACATTAGATCACAGTCGAGATTAGATAGCTGAAACTGGTTAGTCTGCCGCAGAGTGTCTGTAAGAGATTTCATGCACGATGATAGCCTATAAATGGTGAGAGAGAACAAAAGATTCTGAAGTAGGTTTTTGTCGGAATGAAGCTGATCTGTCTCCAAATCGTGTCATTAGAATAGGGGCGTTTTGTTTTTCCTACTAAACCCAAATAGAAGTGAACATTCTGGGGGATGTAAACAGGACACAGTAAATCACAAAATCACATCATCTAATCCTTCCCCCTTTTTCTCTCCTTCCTTCTGAGTTCAAGGCAAGCCCTGGGTCGTTTTGGATATTATCATTTACCTAGTATCCCAGTTGCATGACTTCACTCTCGTTATATATGATAAACTGAAGGACTTGAAGATACTGACCGTGAGTTCTGTGTCAGCTAAAAAGATTCTTCGTTTGTTCCTTTAGTTCCCCTCCCTTCAGATCTTTTTCTTTTCTCCCTTTCTTTTCCCATCTATTTCTTTCTCTCCCTCCTCTTATCTCTCCCTGCCTTTCGTTCTCTCTTTTGTCCCTTTCCCTCCCTCAGTCTCCCCCTTCTCCTCCTCATCGTTTTTCTACCCCTTCCAGTCCCACGGTCGATCCTATTCCATTTCTATATATTCCATCTCGCTCTGTTCTTTTCGCTTCAGCCTGCTCGTATTTTTAACATCCCTGTATTTCTGATATAAAAATGGAGAGGAGAGAGAGAGAGAGAGAGAGAGAGAGAGAGAGAGAGAGAGACTGCTGATGCACTCCATCTCAACAATTTCCTTTAACTATATTTCATAGTAATCTGCTGTTTACATATCTGACGTACACACACACACACACACACACACACACACACACACACACACACACACACACACACACACACACACACACACACACACACACACACACACACACAAATCATTTCTCTCATTGTACGTACATTTTCATCTTCTTCATTGTCATAATCGTCATCGTCATCGTCATCATCATCATCATCATAAAATGGGCCACACCTTCATCCATTCACCCTCACAGACCCTGGAATTTTTCAGCTCCTTCCCAGAGGCGAAGCTCCACCACTTTCTCAGGCATTCCCATATGTGGCCCAGATATTTCTTGATTCTCCCCAAACACAATGCTCAATTTTTCATGTCCCATCCTTGCTGACGAAACCACTTCCTCTGGTGACCACCTCCGTGTGTGGCAAACTAAACTTACAGGGATGGAGCGGGAAGAGGGGAGGGATGGAAGATGGGGAGATCTGGGGGGAGGAAGGGGGTAAGGGACGTGAAGAGAAGAAGAAGAGGGTGGAGGAAGGGAGGAAGGGATGTGAAGAGGAGAAGAGAAAGGTGGTATGATAAGAGGTAGAGGTACGATATGGGATGATGTTAACATATAAGAGAGAGAGAGAGAGAGAGAGGGGGGGGAGAGAGAGTATACACTTTTGTTTCCATCTTAACGTTATGGTATAAGGCAACAGGCGAAGAATTTTGACAAGGGACAGGAAGTATGTGGTGTAGTTCTGGTCATTTTGGATAATGGCCTGGGTACGAGGGAGGATTTGTGTGTGTGTGTGTGTGTGTGTGTGTGTGTGTGTGTGTGTGTGTGTGTGTGTGAGCGGGTCTGTAGTATGCAGCATGTGTATGTAAGCGCGCATGTGTGACAAATACTCCAAAATTCCAACGATTGTCCGACACACATTTTTCCTTTCCTCCCTGGTCAGAGAATTCCCATCTGCCTCCTGTCTGTGTATGCCTCTGTAGCCAACGCCGAGGAAGCAAATCCCCTCCAGAAACTAGCCGGCCTTTTCCCTCCCATTTCCCTCTTCCCCTTCCTCCTTCCCCCTCCCCCTTCCCCCTTCTCCGTCTCCAGCAGCCCCCTGGAACGCGTTTTCATCGTGTGAGATCATTCGGCCACTCAGGCATGCGTAGCCAATCACCAACAATCTCTGATCGTCAATAGAGCCAGACGAACACACCACCGATCCCTCGCCTTCGACTTTGACTTTGGAACAAATATCTCCCTTAACTCAAGGAATGATTAACATTTTCTCCTGAGACATGGTAACTGGATTAAATAGATGGTTAATGGGACTCTAATGTCAGTGGGTTAATGGGATCTTGGAGGTAAGGGAGTTCAAAAGGGAGGGTCGTCAAGGGATCAGGATGAGTGGCTGTGGGTTGGGTCTCTCGGTTGGGATGTCACGTAAAGCCCTTCTGTCCTCGCCCTGAACACGACAACACAAACCCTAGCCCCTCGGTGAAAGAGAGAGAGAGAGAGAGAGAGCATACAGATCTTACCATGCTTGTTGCGTAACTGGACCTTAATAATTATACAAAAATTACAGCCTTTTGTCACTGGAAAATAAAATGTGTGAGAGAGAGAGAGAGAGAGAGAGAGAGAGAGAGAGAGAGAGAGAGAGAGAGAGAGAATTAATGAAAAAGGACACCTGGCAGAAGCTGAGGTAGGGGAAAACATCGTCAAAAATTCATGAATTTAAAAAAGCATATATAAAATGCATAGAAAGGGATGGCGAGGCAAAGGCGGAACAAAAATAGTTAGAAAAATGTAAAAAAAAAACATAGAAAGAAGTGAAGTTGCAAAAGGAAATATGAAATATGGATGAGGGAAGAGTAAAAAAAAATATGCATACAGAATATATAGGAATGGACACGAGGGCAAAGAGGAATGAAAAATGCAAGATTCAGGAATACGGAAAAATGGAGTGAGTGAGTGAGGAAGGGAGGAGGTGAGGGATGAAGGAAGGTGGATAGTGTTGACACCAAGGGAATAGGAAACCAGGGAAGTGTTGAGAAAATGGTAAAGGCGTTGACACAGAAATGTAAACAATTTTAACCAAAGAAATAAAGCTAAAGCAAAGTAATAGAGAACTGAGCCCAAGGGAAGTGCCTTGAAAACGATAAATAGAGAAGAAACCAAAGAAGATGGCGATGAAACCAGCACATAGAGAAGTGAGACTAAGAAAACCAGGGAATGGAAACTGAGATCAAAAACAGCGTTAGAATAATGAAACGAGTGCCTTGAAAACTGTTGACGATGAGACCAGGAAGTATTGAAACCAAGGGAGCTCCCATTGTGTTAACTCAGTGCTGTAACATAATTCATATTTATTGCAATTTCCAGATTTTTTTCAGCTTTAGAGAGATTTTTCGAACTGGAGGAGTCAGATATACTCATTAGCACTACAAGATATCTCACTCAAAGCTAAATATAATCGTCTGGTCGTAGCCTAATAAAAATATAATTGGTTTGATGATGTTTAAGTAAGCTGTGGGATAATGTATATTTCTTATCTTTTCATGTCTGTTCTTTTCTTCTTCTTTTTTTAATTCTTCAACTCTTGAATCTGAAGACAGCTTTTTAAATACGTAGAAGTTTTTTTTTTTTTTTTTTAAGTTACGAGGCAACTTTACTAAACACAACGAGAACTTCATTAGTCTAGAAGTCATCCAAGACTGTAATACGTGTCGTGTGCTAAATATCGTCGTTTAGAGATGGCAGAGATAATCTGAAAAAGTAGCATCGTCGTGCACTTAATATATCAATGTTTCACCAAGCATATTTGTGTGAGCTTCATGAACATTTTCCCATATCATTTAACTCTGACATTACCACATAAATTTCTCTCTCATTTCCACTTTTTTTTTTTTATGTGATTCCTATTTTCCGTTTCCTGTTTTTTTGTTTTTCTTTTTTTGGCCAGAATATTCTTCAAGATTATCTAGATTAGTTTTGGTGGCGTCACACACACACACACACACACACACACACACACACACACACACACACACACACACACACACACACACACACACACATTCTCTGTCTCTGTCTGTCTGTCTGTCTCTCTCTCTCTCTCTCTCTCTCTCTCTCTCTCTCTCTCTCTCTCTCTCTCTCTCTTTCTCTCTCTCCTCCATGTACTGTCCCCATATCCATGCCATAAACCATAAAGACATCACCTTCCCCCACAATCACCCACATATTGTCCTACCCTCATAACCCCCCCTACACACACACACACACACACACACACACACACACACACACAGCTCATCTTTTAATCTGTAGGGATTCTTGAAGTTTAGTCTGTAAATTTTAAAGGACATGAGGGTGTATGATGACACTGACATGACGTACGGAAGAATATCTCAACGAAAACGTATAATGGGAAAAAAAAAAAAAAAAAAAAAGGCCAAAATAATCGGCAAAAAATTTCGTCCAAAAATTTTATAGAAAACAAAATCTGTTAGTAGAAATCGGGCGAGAAAATATTGAAAAATCTTGACCAAAAGTGGGCCAAGGGAATCGGCCAAAAAAATCTCGTTCAAACAAAAAAGTTTTATTCAAAAAAATAATTCTTGCCGGAATAAAGAGTCCGCCTAAAATATCACTGGGAAATGTAAAATTGGCAAGAATAAAATTATTTACCAAAAATTACGTACAAACAGTTGCGTAAAAAATCGTTCGAAAAAAAATCAAGAAATTGTCCTCCTACGAAATAAATTACACGGAAAAAAAAAAAAAAATCCTTCTATAAAATCGACTAGAAAAAGTAAAAAAAAAAAAAAATCTGAACCCCCCCCTTCAAAAAAAAAAAAAAAATCGCCCATAAAGATCACGATTAATACAAAGAAATGTCAGATAATCTAGTAGTCGGAAAATTTCTGGTAAAAAAAAAGTCTGAAAATCTGGGAGATATTCTTCCAGGAAAAACCACGTCGGAAAAGAATCTTGATTGAAAAATCTTATCTGGAAAATACTCTCGCCAGGGAAAAATAAATCTGAAAAACCAGCAGGCGAAAAATAGAGCTGAAAAAATGGGTACCGAAAAAAAGAAGTCTCGTAACATTTTTTTTCTTATATTCTAGCTACTTCAAAACAACCTGGGAAGGGTCGCTGGTAATGAAAGGGGGAATGATGGCAATGTCTCTGGTAATGAAAGGGGGAATGAAGGCAATGTCTGACCCCTGTAGTTCGACAAATCTCTCCAGAGCTAGAAAAAATCGCCCAGAGATAAGAGAGCTATATATGTTATCGGATTTAAGGGATTAGATGGATTATTAGGTGTGTTTTGGATTTCCTGCTGAATATTGGACAGTCTCTCAGTTCGTCTGGTAAGGAAATTTCCGAACACCCCATCCTGAGTGATTTATTCTGCCAGTTAATCCTTGCTGTCTTCTGCCATGCAAATCACTCATATATCATCATATTCACCGTTAATAACAAAGAAGTTGATATTAATTAGCCATATCAAGAAATAAATCGCTGAGGAAGAGGTGTTAGGGAATTTCCTTAACCGACAAGAATATACTGTAGACCTTAGTTTAGATTTCCAGTGCATTGCCTTCGCCTTCTTAGCATCTCGAGGGAGTCCCCAGCACCGGGTAAATAATCTCTTCTTTTTTTATTTTTTTTCTGAGTTCCAGTGGGATTTGAGGAGCTGTGAGTTGTCTGGTGCATATATTCTTTTTTCCATCATTATCTTTTTCCTTCTTTCATAATATTTTTTCCTCTTTCATGATGCTTTTCCTTCTTTCATTATATTTTTCTTTTTTCCTGATGTTTTTCTTTCTTTCATGATCTTTTTCCTACTTTCACAGTCGTTTTCCTTTCAATTTCTTTTTCCTTCTTTCATTATCTTTTTCTTTCTTACAGATACGAAAATGGAACTCTCTCTCTCTCTCTCTCTCTCTCTCTCTCTCTCTCTCTCTCTCTCTCAGTTTGGGACTAAAAAGTACCGAATTCCTACCCCCCCCCTCCCAATTTCTGTCAATAACGGGCTAAAAAAAAAAAAATAAATACGGCAACGAAAACGAGCTAAAAAAACACTTAAGAAAACCCCCGAGCTAATAGGATCGACGCTTCCTTTTCAGTATCCCCTTTAGAACTCTCTCTCTCTCTCTCTCTCTCTCTCTCTCTTCCCGGGAACAAGAAAATAAAAATAAAAAAACGGAGCCAAACTTTTTCCTCAGCACCACCAACCACCACCACGTTTTTTTTTTTTTCTTATCCTGAAGGACATAATAATAAAAAAAGAAATTGCTCCTTACAGGTCGATATCACCTCAATAACGGCCAATTCAGGAACGTCGGAAAAGAAGTTATGGAAGTTTGATTAAGTCTGGGACGGTTTACAAGAGGCTGCTTATGGGACGCTTCTTCCTCTTCCTCCTCCTCTTCCTCTTCCCCTTATCCTTCCTCTTCTTTCCCTTCTCCTTGTCCTTCTCCTTCCTTTCCTCCTCCTTACCTCCTCTTCTCGTTCGTCCTCCTCTATCTCTTCACTATCCTCCTCCTCCTCCTCCTCCTCCTCCTCCATTATTGTTGGTTCAGAGAAGGGCTGAGGAATTCTGGTGGAGAGAGAGAGAGAGAGAATCAGATAAGACGCATGTACCAAAACATAGCACAAGGATAATGAGAAAACGAAAGAAACTGAATATTTGAAAACTCAGAAGAGGTGATTATGAGGAATGAAATGGTTAGAGGATGATGGCAAGGAAATGCAGAGTAAGAAGGAAAGAAAGAACGTGAAAGCTGAAGGTGGATGATCCATTTGTATGATAAAAACATTCAACTTTTAAGACTGAAGAAAATCTCGCGAGTGATGAATGTACCGTAGATCAAAAGAAAAATTATCTTTCCTCGAGCGATATACTCTTTTACATAGAGCGTTCCTTTTTTTTTTCTCTCGTTTTTCCCTTAATGCAAATAGTTCTGAATGAAAGTGTATTTCGCTTTCGTATGACGTTCTTCCTTTATGGTGTGTTCATAAAAACAGTAGGTATACGGTGCACATAGACGAAAACTATCTGGAGAATATTTTCGAACTGATTTCAACTGTTTTAAAATATAAATGCAGAAGAATGTAAAGATTGCGTGTGTGTGTGTGTGTGTGTGTGTGTGTGTGTGTGTGTGTGTGTGTGTGTGTGTGTGTACGTGTGTACATACAGTCGCCTTCACTTGTAAGTAGTTCAAGGGCTGGTGTGTTGGGAGTCTTACGTGGCATCAGTGCATTTGTTTACCTGTTACATTTACTTTGGTCTGATCACTATTACGGGTTGTTCCAGCACAGAAGACGTGAGATATAAACAAATATACTAGAATCATAAAAGATATCCAACACGCTGCTCCCCGCAGTACGTAAGACTTAAGATGATTGTACTCTGGGGGTATCACTAAGGTTAACATCAGACGATATATTAACTGAGAATAATCCGAACAGGCAATGGGTTAATATCAGAGCTTTTCTATGACCTCATATATATTTTTCTTCTTTTTGTTACCCTCATGCGATTATATTCAGGTGAGGAGAGCTCTCCGAATAATAATGAAGTTAAGGAAGGCTAAATTTAGTCTCTTTATTGTGAAGAATAACCTGAAGTGGATGAAACTGTCTTAGAGGAGCTTAAATTAAAGAATGAGGTTATTATGTGAAAGAGTGAGCATGGAACTGACAAGGAAGACTGGTAAGGCAGGAAGAGATTCACACACACACACACACACACACACACACACACACACACACACACACACAATATCATGCTTTGGGTGCGGTGTAATTGCAGAGACACGTCCCCCTTTCCTAATTTCCCACGAGATAGCGTTTGGGGTGGCCTTTCCTACCAATTTCCCTCCTCCCGTCTCTCCCCTAGTTTTGTGCTTTCAACCAGGGGACACTGCAAGCAATTTTTTGACATTTATTGCGTTGTGTGAGGCAGAGCTTGGTTGGGGTGAGGGTGTTAATATTGGGTGTGAAGATGGTGTGTGTGTGAGAGAGAGAGAGAGAGAGAGAGAGAGAGAGAGAGAGAGAGAGAGATTTTTTGCATGGACACACAAACACTCTGACCTTTCAGTCCTTTCTAGTTGATTGACCATAAATATTAATTCAACAGTCATTCTCGCTATAATTTCATGCAAGTCACTAAAAATACAAAATGTTTTCAAGATATTCTCGTAACTTTGTAGCTTCCATCATACTATTTTATTTTGTTCCCATTATGATCGGTTGGTTTTCATGTGACAGTAATCCATAACACCTTTCTTCTAAGTTGATGGTCAGGTGTAACCAGACTGGATGATAAATTTGACTAGTAACCAAGGATACTCAGTCCTGCTTCGTAATTAAGGGTCATCGAATTTTTTGGAACCACAACTTAGTATTGAAATTGTAAGCGTAGCACGGTTCCATCAGGTGATAAGAAACTTGCTTGACGATGTTGTTCAGTTTAGAAGAGACACCATGTAGTGACTGTGGTAGCCTTAGGAGAAAATTAATTAGTTTTTCGTCCCTACTTTAATGGCCTCATTATCTCCTGCTCATTTTTAGTAGTTTTCTTGAAGCGAAATTAATAGCCGTGTTGCGTGTTATTTCAGTGCGTTATTTTTTTTTCCAATGTGTGTTGTTTCTGTAAGGTGCATTAGCGTTTTTCCTCCGTCCTGTAGTCATCCTTCTCCTTTTTTTCATCGAGTCTTTGTATAGACATTCCTCAACAGCTTACCATTAACAGTATCTCTCTACCTTCCCTCCTCACTCTCCACCTACTCTCCTCTCCCTCCCTCCTAAGCTGAATCATGTTGTCTTGGGGTTGTCGAGCGTAAATGTAAGAAGGCTTTGTTGTACTGGGAAGATAAAATATTTTTGCCTCGTTACCGAGATTATCAGCTCAGAGTTAAAAGAAGTGAGGCATTATATGCGTTTTTTTACTTTGAAGCTTATGTAAACAAGCACAGTAAAATTTTTCACCCCCCACTCCACGGCAGGAGGCCTCATGAAATCTGAGTGGGAAAAATGAATTGCACCTTATTTTGCCCTAAAATATATTCTGTAATGTTTCCCGTTGACAACGCTTCCTCATAGAAACTCCACCTGGAGAAATCCTATGCGCCCTGCCCACCCTAGTAAGGTGTGGACTGGGAATAATATACAGTACTAACCCTTTCATTCCGAGAGGTTTTTCATAACTGTAATAAAATTGCCATTGTAATGAGAATAATCTAAGAAATAGATTGCCATCTTAGTGAAAGGGTTAGTAGAGTGCTTGTTTCATCCTTGCATTGTATATTTACTGTGTGGTCATTTAGATTATTTATTATTGCCTACCGTCAGAAGGGAATCTCATCTTGACAAATGGTAAAAAAAATAATAATAATAATCTCAATTGGCCCTTGTACGAGAATCCTGTACTATGTTGAAATTCAAATGTTTGTTGGTTGGAAGAACAGAATATAAGAAGTCATTATCCTGAAGATTTTAACGCGAAGTATTCAGAAAATATCCTGTAGTCGGTGTGTTTTCGTCTTACTAGACTGGGCCACTGCCACAGCTTGAATACAAAGTCGTGGCTGTACGAATTCTATAAATTCTATGAGCCTTAGTTGCATTATATAGTAGGGATGAGTCTCCCAGCTTACAGTCACTACTACTGACCATTAAGTGAGCTGAAAGAGGGTGGGGATCTTTCTTCAGGTTAACGTACATGCGCTGTAGTAAGGAGGTAAGGATCTGTATCAGGTTAATGTGTTAAAGTAGGGCGTAGTGCACTGAATAGTCTCCGTAATCCTCGAGCATACATTCCTCCCTCCACCTACCCCTTCTTGACCCAGGTATCTTCATCCCATCACCGTTCTATCATCCTGACCCCGCTTATCTGTGCTAACCCCGTCTTCTCTTTTGTCCCCCTACCGCATACATCTGTGTCATCCTTCTTTCTTATTCTTATCTCTTTCTTACCTTCATCATCTGTGTTCCCTCCCCCTCCCCACGTCCTCCTCCTTATCTACAGTACACTAACCTGTTCCCCTTTCCACCTTCTCTCTCTCTCTCTCTCTCTCTCTCTCTTTTTTTTTTTTTCCCGTTGCGAACTTTATCCCTGTCATCTTTTTTCCTTATCACTTCATACTCTATTGCTGCTTCCCCCTCTTCCCTCTTCTTCCCGAATTCTTTCTTGTCTTTTATGTTCTCTTATTATTTTCTTCACATACCAAATTCTCATTTGTACCCCCACCGCCTTATCCTTGTCATCCATCGTCCCTTTCCGTTTATCACCCAACCTTCCTCATCCCTTTCCCCTTTCCTCCTCCTCGTCCACCAATCCCGTTGTCTTTCCTAACCCTTTTTCTCGTACCTTTTTGTAAACCCCCACCCTTTCTCATCCCTGCTATCCTTTTTTCTTGTTGTATCATCTTACCCTCATCGTTCTTTTTTCCCTTCCTGTCCCAGCCCCTCTTCTCCTTCCTTCCATGTCAGCTTTAAACTACTGCTATCTTCTTTCCTTCATCGTCCTAACATGTTACTGTTATCGCTGGGATGGAGAGGAACGCCTTCATGAGGTAGCATCGATTTAGCTCGGCGGCTCGTCTCCCTGGCTTTACAAACGTCCCCCAGCTACTTCCCTATCCCCTAAAAGGAGGATTGTGGACTGCAGGAGAAGGGCAACATAGGCAGTCCACCGGGATCACTCTTCAGATGAACCTGGGGTCACACCACCACCACCACCACGAAAAACAACAGCAACAACAACAACCATTCCTACCTGGTCATCCCTGCCGCCCTTCCTCATCTTCTTTCTCTCTCTCTACCCGTATCATCCCCGTTCCCTTCCCACTGTAATTCCTTTTTGGTCATGAGATCCTGTATCTTTCCTCCATTTTTATGTTTGCTTATCGTATACGTCTCTCAGACCCTTTGATTATTCACATACTTAGAGCTCCCCCACCCCCATTTTTTTTTTTTCATGCTCACTTATTTCCTCTCTCTCTCTCTCTCTCTCTCTCTGCCAAAATCAAGCTCCTCACTGTTGTCTTTTCGTCCACTCCCTTAACATCATCGGTCTCATAGGGCTCACACTCAGCTTATTAAATCGTCAGCTATTATCCGGAGATGAGTAACAGAGTTGTCCCCTTCATGTGAGGGTTAATTCCATCCCAGTCCCTCTATCAGCCTCCTCCGTATCATTTCCCTTTCCCTCCCTCTCTTAGTCCTTCCCAGATTTCTGTCCCTCGTCCTTCTCCTCATTCTTTCCATTTTCATCCCTCTCCTCTTTCCTCCCCTTCCTCTCCTCCTGCATCACTTCCCCCTCCTCTCCCCTCCTTCCACACCCCGTTTATCCTCCCAGTCTTTCTTCCATCCCATGTTCTTGATTCTTCCTTCTTTCTCTTCTTTCCACTTCTCCTTCCTTCCTCCGTTTCCCCCTTCCTTCCAATCCCTTTCCTGTCCCTTCCCATTCCTCCTTTCCCCTCTCCCACCTCTTCCTGTTCCCTCTTTTCTGCTTCCTACACTCTCTCCTCTTTCCTCTTCCCTCCCTCACTCTTCTTTACATCTCTTCCTCGTATTTCCCCTCTCCCCACCATACCTCCCATCATCATTTTTCCGTTCCATTCCTTTTCTCTTCTTCCATCCCTTCCCTTCTTCCAATCTCTCTTCCCCACCTTTACCAATCGTCCTTGTCTTCCCGCTCTCCCCTCCATTCCCGTCCCTCTCCCTCTTTCGCTTCACTTCCTGCATCTTCGCTTTCTTTCTCCCTGCATTCCCATCCCTCGCCTTCTCCCATCTCTCCCCTCCCTATTCCGTCCCCTCCTCCCATTTTCCTCTCCCAGTCCCCTCCCTTCACTCTCCCCCCTTCCTCCTCCCTCTTCCCCTCCAATCCTCTTGGTCATCTTTATCACGCCTTCATTACCTAGTATTGTCACACACAAGACTCCCTAATGTCGCGCAGGAGATACGGGAGGTAATCTGAGAGAGAGAGAGAGAGAGAGAGAGAGAGAGAGAACCATCAGTCTTTTGCTGAACAGAATGAGTATTGTTTTGATTCACTGTTCGTAGACATTGGTTTTTCTATAATTGTTTCCATACTGCATAGTGTTCTTTTCCACATTTTCCTCCTGGCTTTGGATTGGAAGTTAACGGGGAGAGAGGAGGTAACTCTCTGATTGGCCATATATATATTTTTTTCAATGTTGTCAGTTACACATATTTTACTTTAGTTACAGGAGTAAAATGGGTCAACAGGCTTACTACAACGGTCTTCCCATTTTCTGTTTCTTTGGACAATGAGGGAATGTACTATCTTACCAGTTTTATTTGAAGATTATTTTCGGCTACCGAAACATAGGGCCTGGTGGTCTAGTGGATCAGGGCCCGCCAACCAGATGGGACCCGTAATGGTTTAAATCCGAGGGCTGGTTAGGGTTCGTTGCCCACGTAGTGCAACTCATGGACGAGTGAGACTGGTCATCCTCACCTTAAATCTGGGTATTGAGTAGCCGAACTCTGGGCCTTTACTCTCCATATGAGGAGAAAAATATCAGAGGATGGATGAACGGATGAAAGGTATTTAAGAAACTGGCCTGAGACATTCGATGTTCGATCACGGGCTTTTCCTCAACAGCTTCACCAGATCTAGTTAAAATCGGATAAACACTTCGCTAGCCTATTTCATAACCGGAACTGCTCTCACGGCCGCCGTGAGAATAGTTCCGGCCCCGTTGGAATAGCTCCGACCGTGTCAAAACGAAGAATTTCTCAATGATCTTAACTACATTTGGTGGATGGGTTGACGGGCGGCTCATGGCAAAATTTTCTAGGTTTAAGCAGAGGGCGTCATACGTACACTTTACTGGGTAACCTTAAAGTTGATCATAAGGTGTGGCATTGATATTTACGATACTGTTCTGAAACACCGTATATTCCATCCTACCTTTTAGCTCAATTCCGACCTCACTGTGGCCAGTACTTAATTTTTTCACTCCTTCCGTCCCAAAAATCTCATCTCCTCTTTCCTCGGTCTCTAGTTGATCTCTCTCTCCTTCTCCCGTCTTTTCTCTCCCTTGCTTACACTTCCTCTCCATTTTCTCCTCGTGCCTACCTCTTGTTGTTCTTCGCTCTCCTACTGTTTGTTTTTGCTTTCTCTCTCTCTCTCTCTCTCTCCCCTCTTCTCTTTCTCACATCCTGCATGCCTACCTTGCTGCCTGCCTGCTGCCGCTTTGCTCTGCCTCAGTTTCCCTGCCTTTCTGCCGGGATGCCTGGTTGTCTGCCTTGCTCTGTTCACTCTGCGCTGCCTGTGTGCCCTCTGCCTGTCTTCCTGCCCTCCTGCATCACACTGTCAGCCTCCTATCTACCTACCTTCCTGCCTTCTTCATCCTTTAGCCTGCTTCATATCTGCTTACCTTTCTGCCTGCCTGTTTGCATTGCTTTGCCTACCCGTGCCTTTTTTGATATTCTGTTTTCACTTTACCTTTCCAACCCACACCAGATCTTGTAATGTGTTTCGAATCTATCCCTGTCCATTCATTCGCCTTCCTGTTAATGTTCCTTCCAATCCTATCCTTACTGTTTCTCCACTCCTTCATCCCTCCGGCTCCCTTGCCTTTCCTTCTCCCATCCTCTGTTTCCTCCTTGCTCTTCCTTACGCATTCCTCTCTTCTACTCCTGCAGTCAAGGAGGAGGAAGGGAAGGGGGGAAGGAGATAGAGGAAAGGAAAGGGTAGGGAGAGAGGAGAGGAAAGGAAAGGGGAGGGAGTGAGAACTTGTAATCTGCTTTCTCTTCACCCCTCTCCCCCTCCTTTCTCTTCTCACATCGATATTCTCTTTCTGTTTTGCTTTCTTGTCTAAGTCTCTCTCCTTTGTGGATCCTCGCTTTATCATTCTTTTTTAACCTGTCATTAACCATCCTTGCTTTGTCAATCCTTTCTTCCCTCCTTTCTTCTGCTTTCCATCCTTCCTTCCTCATTCAGTATTTCTTTCGTTCTCTACCTCCCTCCTGCTTTGCTTCCATCCTTTTCTTCCTTCTTCCTTCCTTTTCCTTTTTTCCTTCATCCTTCCTTCCTTTTCCTTTTTCCATCCTTTTCCTTTTTCCTTCCTTCCTTTTCTTTCTTCCTTCCTTCTTTTCCCTCTTCCATTTCCTTTTTTCCTTTTTCCTTCTTCCTTCCTTTTCCATTTTCCTTCTTCCTTCCGCGTCCATTTCCTTCTTTTTTCCTTTTGCCTTTTCTTTCATCTTACCATCCATTTGCTTTTTCCTTCTTCCTTCCTCCTTTCTTCCTTCCTTCTTTCTTCCGTCCTTCCTTCCTTTCCTTCGTGCCATCTCACTTTATACCTCCTAAAAGGCCCCCCCCCCACATAACCCCCTTAGTTTTCCAATTCTCTCATTTTTTCTTCATCACTCCCCACTTCCTCTGATATCCTTTCTCTCATGGTGCACCTCCCCATCTCTCTTGCTTTAATTCCTCTCTCTCATTTTCTCACCTTCCTTTCTCTCCCCCGGATTTTCTGCCCTCGTTCTCTTTTCCTAATCCATTTTTCCAACCTCCTCTCTCACCCATGTTTTTCCCTCCCTACACGCAGTGAACTCCCTCTCTCCTGCCTTACTTTTTCTCCCTTGTTCTTCTCCCGTTTCCTTCCCTCCCAAAAAGTTTCTTCCTCTCTCTTCTTTCTGCTCTTCTTATCTCCCTCCTCCCCCTTCCTCTGCCCTGCGCGACCTAACTCCTCCTTACTCGTACCTTCCTTGCTTCTTCCCCTTCTGTTTGTTTTAGCTCGTTCCTCTCCCTCCGTTCCTACCTCCACCCCACCCTTCTCTCGTCCTCTTCTTTTCCTCTTCTCTTCCGTTCTTCTCCTCTCCCTCTAACACTCTCTTCTGCCCTTCACCTGTCCTCCTCCACGCAGCGCAACTCCCATTCTCTCTTGCTTTCCCTCTCCTTCATTTTCTTCTCATTTTCCTTTCCCTGCACTGTCTCTTCTTTCCTTTCACATCTCACAAACTCTTCTCCTTCCCCCAATCCACAGTTCTCCCCTCCCCTCCATCCTCTTATTTTCCTGTTCCTCCTCTGTCTCTTCTTTCATCCCTTTCCCGTCTCAAAAACTCTTCTCCCTTCCCTTCTCCACGCTTCTCCCCTCTCTTCCCCTCTTCTCCTGGCCTACGCTAATCCTGGTCCACACGACATAACTCCCCAGGCTGGATTTACGAGAGCAGGCTGAGTGATGGGGGGGCCCCGCCAACTTACGACCCTTGATGGATGGACACTAATGAAATGCTCACCTGTAATTTTAGAACCCCAGAACTTTACTGACAATGTGAAGGTGTTTGAGGGTGTAGCAGTGTGTGTGTGTGTATGTAGTAGAGTGTAGGTGGGTGTAGCAGTGTGTAGGTGGGTGTAGCAGTGTGTAGGTGTATGTAGTAGTGTGTAGGTGGGTGTATCAGTGTGTGTGTGTGTGTGTGTGTGTGTGTGTGTGTGTGTGTGTGTGTGTGTGTGGTATGAAACTGCAGGTGGATATCTGGTATTTACGTGTTCTGTAATTTTAGAACCTCCGAGCTATACCGAGAGGGACGTGTGTGAGGGTGTAGCAATGTGTAGGTGGATTTATTAGTGTGTAGGTGGTTGCATCAGTGTTATATCCTGTATTTTAATAGCGTGAATGTGTAGGTGGATATCGTGTATTAGCGTGCTCCCCTGTAAATGTAGAGCCCCAGATCCTTATATATTTTTTTTTATATCTATATAGTAAATTAGTAAGTAAAACTGCTGGTACCACGAAGTATTGTGCAGAAAAAAAAAAGTAGAAAATGGTCCTATTGATATAAACTAAAAACAAATTAGTGAATAAATCTGTTGACAATGGTTAGTTAAACCTTTTTGCTCTTACATTATTTCCATTATTAATATATTGTGTCAGGATTGTGCAGTATTCAGTGCTTTTAAATCAAACGTGCAAAACAAGGATGTCGCTTTTATGAAGAGAGAGAGAGCGCAAATTTCGCTTATTTTTATATGAAATCTGTTCAGTAAAGTTATGGGCACCCAGTTCATTGTAATTTTATCATAGATACCGATGCTTAAAATGCTACCTATATTCTGTTCAGAGTTTCGTGTTCGAGACAAATTCATTATATTCCAGCTGACGGCAGACGATTTTACTCAGCTGAATAATAGGTGCCTGAGTGTTCTTGCTGTCAATGCTAATCCATTCATGGTCGAGACAGCTGAAGTATTTTATTCCTGTTGACGTCCGACGATTTTCTTAAGGTGAGAGCGAGGCATGGGAGCTTGAATGTTATAATTTGCAGTGTGATGATGTATATACAGCAATTTTCCTCGAAGTTCAAGGTTGACAAGTGGAGTTTTATCAATTTACATTTCCAGAAGGAAGCTGCACAGACAAGTCACTTAGAATAATGAAATAATCTGGCTTCATCATGTCTGACACTGCAAACAGAAAACGTAGCCTCGATTGCAAGACCCCATTTTTTTTTTTTTTTTTTTTTTTTTTTTTACTCAGCAACGTCACAGCTTCCCACGGCATACCAACCCGCCCTCATACACTCCCCCTCTCCTTCCTTGTTCCTCCGCCTTAATCTGCCTCCCTCTTGCCTGATCCAGAATATATTAATGTGTCCTTTACTTGAAGACCCAAACATTTGTACCTTTTTTTAACCCTACTCCGCAACGACTTATCTTCCCACGACTCACCACCGGCTCGTGTATACCTGCACATCTCTACCTTGTTCTTTGACTTATAATCTGTACTTCGACTTAAATACAAAGGAGTACAAAGGAAAGCAAACAGCAGCATAGAGTTGGTCGTGTCGAGGCTGTAGGTTAAAGCCGCAGTACTGTCTCATTCTGCCACTGAACTTAAATCTACAAAACGAGTAAAAATCACCCCTTAGGTTAAGATACACGAACAATAGCATTTTTATTTTCCTTTGTGTAAGCCTGGGTAAAAATGGGAAGCCACTGTCTAAGCTCAACTTGCTAGTTTTTCATTTTGCGGGGCATTGGTATTCCGTGCAGGGGGAGGCAGGAACACCCAGCCAAAAAATAAGTGTATCCGTGGCCTCTCCATGCCCTCAGGCAATTTGGGAAGGAAAAATGAAACAAGATAAATACAAAATACTGCAGCAATATAGTTTTCTCTTTCCCTCTTTCCTTCCTTCCTTTTTTTTTTTTTTTTTTTTTTTTTTTTTTTTTTTTTCCCCTCCGCTGGTGCCTTGGGTCGAGAAGTAACCATCTGACCCTTTCAGTACTAAGTAGGTCATTCTTATTATATTCCTCCTGTTACCAGACGATTTTATTCAGTTCAAGCCGAGTCGTAGAATCTTTAGAGCGTTTGTACTTTCAGTGATCCTCCCATGTTCGCGTTAAATACAGGATTATAGTTGGGTTGGGCTATTACCAGGCGATTTTATTTGTTTGTGTGTGTGTGTGTGTGTGTGTGTGTGTGTGTGTGTGTGTGTGTGTGTGTGTGTGTGTGTGTGTGATTACAGAATTTGTGTTTACCAAGCTAGAACTTACAACCTTCATGTTGTGTTCTGGTGGGGCTCTCAGGCTCCAGGGAACCATGTGTGCGCTATAGGTGTAGTTTTTCTAGCACGCTGTGTCATATGGTCAAAGTTTACACCATCAGTAATTTCAAGTTTACCCTACACGTCACAGGCAGCCCCTCTAAGGCGTGTATATATAGGGAAGGAGGGGTAAGTTATGGACAAAAATGCACCTAATATTTCACCTCCTCTGTCCCTAACTCTCCTCTGCCGACTAGCCTAATATTCCTAGGCTGAGGGAGACATGGTAACTTTCTCTGCCCGTAGATTGATCTCCGTATTTCACCTAATATTTTAATCTTTTTGCTTCTAACTTTCATCTTCTGGCTTGTAATCTTAAGCTAAGAGAGGCTTGGTAGTTTTCTCTGCTCGTAGGTGGTTTTCCAATTTTGCTTAACATTTCACATTCTTTCCTCTGACTTTCATCTGTTGGCTAATATTCCCAAGCTGAGAGACACTTGACAGGGTTCTCTGCCCGTCGATGATTCTCTCTGATGTGATGCGTTAGGGAGGAGATTATGGAATATGGATTAATTGCAATGTAGACGCAGTGGAATAGCTTCTGTAATTTTGATATAAGTACGTCATTCACTGGAGACAATTTTTTTTTTTTTTTGTACACGCTGTAATTTGAACGCTCGAGTCTTTGAAGCCATTTTGGTGGGGATTGGTGAGATATATGTAGTCCTGGAATTATTGGTTACTCCGCTTCTCCTCTCTGCTTCCGCAAGTCTCCCTCTTCATCTGTTTTTTCCCAAACCTCAGTGCTCGTAATATGCTCTCCCCTCCTCTTCTCCTTTCACCTTTTCATTAAATTCCATCCTTTTTCTCTCTTCACCTTTTCTCACCTTCCTATCTCATATTCTGTCATTTCTCTTACATAACCTCTCCACTCCCCTCCTCTTCTTCTTTCCCCTTTTCCTTATATTACATCTTTTCTCCACTTTCTCCCGCCTTCCACATCTCGTCTCTCCCTTCATCCCTCCTCTCTTCGTAATCGAATCTAGCTTTTTGTTCTTACTTTTCCTGCCCTTCTTGTCTCCTGTTTCCTCTTCTTTGTCTTTATGCTCTGCAATTCCCTCTCCTCTCTCCTCTTTCCCACTTTTTTGCCCCTCTTTTCAGGCGCTTCCGCCTCTCTTCCCTCCGATTCTCTTCTCACTCCTTCATTCTCGCTTCTCTCTCCTGTTCCCTATGCACCCTGTTTAATTACCACCCCATCCTGCTGCTGGGGTATTAGAGATAAGCACTCCCACTCCTCTCTCCTCTCTTCCTCTTCCCTTTTTACACCCATTTCCTCGTTTTCCTCTTTTCCACTCTCTGTCTTCTTTCCATTCTCCTTCTTCTCTCCCATTTGCTGTATTTTTCCCTTACTCCTCTTGCTTCTATCCCCTCTCGAGTTTTTTTTTTTTTTTTTTTTACACCTCTCGCTGTCTCTTTCCTACATTTCTTTCCTCTCTTCTCTCTGTCTCTTCTCACCATTTCTCCACTCTCCTCTCTCCCCCTCCCGTCTCCCGTCCCCTCCCGCTTCTTCTTTTTCTTTTCTCCCCGTTCCCACTGTCTTCTCTCTACCCTTTTCTCCTCCATTCGCCTTCTCTTCTTTTTCTTTCTCCTCACACCTTTTTCCCCTCACCCCCGTATTCCATATATTGTTAATTTATTTTCCACCCCAACCCGTTCCTCGTCACACCCGCATTCCCCTTTCCCTTTTCTTCTTTCTGTTTATCTATTCTCTCTCGTTTCTCCCATTTCTCGCTTCCAAGCTAAGAGATTGGCACTTTCTCACTGTTTTGTTCCCACTCATCTTTTTCTCTCTTGATCTCCAACGTTCTTCTCGTCTCCTCTTTGCATGTCCTCTCTCTCTCTCTCTCTCTCTCTCTCTCTCTCTCTCTCTCTCTTCCTCTCTCCTGTTTCATATGCTGCGTGTTTGATTCTCATTCCACATTACTATTCCTTTATTAGAGAGAATCACTCCCCCACTTCGCCCTATTCCCTTTTCTCTTTCACCCCTATCATATCCCCTTTTCCTATCGTCTCTTCTCCCCATTTCTGCCTTCTTCCCTTTTCCGTATGCCGCTTGTTTTATTTTGCACTCCAGCTCTCTCTCTGCCACATTTTTCCCTCTCCTCTTCACTTCTCTCTCGCTGTGTCCACTCTCCCTTCAACCTCTTCTTCCTCTCTCACCTTTCCCTTGCTCCTCTCACTCTCTTCTACCCTGTTCCGTATAGCTTGTGTTTAATTCCCATCCCACTCGCTCTCCTGTGTTAGAGATAAGCACTGGCCTCCTCCTGCCTGGCATACTAACACGTACCAAGGCCCGTGAGTGAGTGTTACAGCCAGTACATAGGGAATCCTGGGCACAAAGAGAGGCTTAGAATAAATAATGGGGCTGAAGTACGAGGGAATTAGCGTCCAGCGAAAAAATTAAGGTAGAAACGAAGTGTATTAGAGCTTAGGGAACAAAATGAAGGCTGATAATGAATAACGAAATTGAATAAGAGGAACTTGGGCCTGATCGACAAAATACAAGCTAAGAACAGACAACTTGGGGGTCTGATGAACAAATTCTTCCCTCCTCCTCCCTCCCTCCCTCTCTTCCCTCCTTTCTTCCATCATCATTCTTTTCTTCTTGTCCTCCCTGCCCTTCCCTCTTCTGTGTCCGTCCTTCCTCCTTCCATCTTTCATACCTCACCTAGTCACACCCACTTGACCTTCACCTCCTTGATCTCACATCCTCTCTGTCGAAACCCTCTGTTCTATTTTCGACCTCGTCTTAATCCTATTTTTATTAATATTTCTCCTCCTTTGGTCATCGTCTTCCCCCTCCCCCTTTTTTTTTTTTTTCTTGCTTCATAATTATCTTTTTCGTTTTTCCTCCTGTTTATTTTTCTCTTTTTCCAACTTGTTTCCCTCCCCCCTTTTCATTGATTCATTCTCTCTCTCTCTCTCTCTCTCTCTCTCTCTCTCTCTCTCTCTCTCTCTCTCTCTCTCTCTCTCTCTCTCCATTAGTTTTCCTTATCGTTCCACTTTTTGCCCCTTCTTTCACCACGTTTCCCGCTGTTTTTCCCGTCATTTGTATCTCATATCCTCTTGTCTTATTCTCAGTGTAATTTTCTTCTCTCCTCTTATTTTCCTCCTCCTCGCTTACTCTTAATCGCCTGCTTCAGTTGACATTATTCTCTTCTTTACTCTCTTTTTCCTTCTCTTCCTCCTTTTCGTTAAATTCTTCTCTCCAGTCTATCGCTTTCACTTCTCTGTCTTAGTAGATTTCCTTGTACTTCCTCCTCTTCCAGTCTTTTCTTCCTGTGTGTTCTTTCCATCGCGTTTTCTTTCCTCTTGTCTTCCCCCTTTTCGAAACAAAATTTTTCGCATGTTCTCTTCGTTTCTCCCTTTTCTTATTTTCTTTCATCGTGTGCCTTTCCCATCCCCTGATACTCTTTTCTCTTTTTCCTTCATTAAGTTTCTATTTACTCTCATTTCATCCGTTCTTCTCCTGATTTTCTTTTCCTCCTCTTTTTTTTCTTTCCCTCCTCCTCCTCCTCCTCCTCCTCCTCGCGACCTTTTACACTCCATTTATACCTCCATTATCCCATTCTCTCACGTCTTTGCCTTGCTCCTTCCTTCCTTACTCTCTGTCATCCTTCCATCCTTCCTTCCTTTTTTCCGTCCATCCTTCCTTTTCTCCTTCCTACCTTCGTCATTCTCTTTCTTTTTATTTTTCTCCCTCCTCGACACCATCATCCTTCCTTCTTGTTTACATTCCTTATACCTCCAATCCCTTTCTCTCCCTCTCTCCCCTCCTTCCCTGTCTCCCTCCGTTCCTTCCATCCATCCATCCTTCCTTGCGCCCTTATACCTTGATCTGCTCTACACAACCATCCCTCTTCCTTTCTCTTGCACACTATAATTATCCCTCTCTTCTCTTTCTCTCCCTCACGCCTCTCCTTCCCTACCTCCTTCCCTCGTTTCCCTCCCCCTTCTCCACCTCCTCAATCTCTTTGTTAACGACACTCTTTGCTTTTATTCGTGTCCTTTTGTTTCCTCACTTTCTATAATCTTCATGCTTTACTTCCACCTTTGCCCTTACGATCACGTATACTTCGGGCGCCCGTCCTTCCTTCTTGTTTCCCTCCTTCCTTCGTTCCTTACCTTCCATCCATCCATCCTTCCTTCCCTCCTTCCTTCCTCCTTCGTTCGTTCGTTCCTTCCTTCCATCCTTCCTTCCTTCCTTCCTTCCTATACTCCTTTTCTTCCTCCAGTATCCACTTCTCCATCATATCCCTCCCCATCCACATTCCTTCGTTCCTTCCTTCTTACACTCGACATCGCTCCGACCTCCGCTTCTCCCTCATGCTGGCCTCCCTCCCTCTACATCCTCATCTCCTTCCTCCTTCCTTCCTTCTTTTGTTCTTCCTTTCTTCCTCCAGTCTCCTCTCCCTCCTCCCCCACCTCCCCTCTCTCCTCCCTCTTTATCCCCCCTCCCCCGTCCTTTGTTAACGACACTCCTTGCTTTTAGAGGGACTGAAAGGGAGGTAATTTCAGTAAGGAGGCGGACTTTGCATACGACCATTGTGTCGGGGGCAGGGCTGTCTAAAAAGGCAAACCCCCAAGTAGGTTACAAAAGGTCAAGTGGCCCACCATTTTACCCTCTGGCCCTCCTTATCCCTGTCCCCTGGCTTGTCCCTCTCCATGTCCGTCTCTTTTCTGTTCCTCCCTCTCCCTCTCCTCTCCCTCTCCCTCTTCCTTACCTTACCTATCTTTGCTGCTGTGCTGATCCACGTCTCTCCTTATCCTTGTGTCTGTCCCTGACCCTGCACTTGTCTCTGTGCATGCTCTTGTCACTTTCTCTGTCCCTTTCCCCTTCCCCGTCTCTTTCTTAATCCCCGGTTTCCCAGTCTTCTAACTCACCCTTTCCCTCTCCCTCTAACTCTAAAGGCCGGTTCACACGAGCAAAATCGCGGCAGTTTTTTGCCGGAATTTTGCTTCCCGGTAGAAATTCCGGCAACTTTTTTTGCCGGTATGGAGAGACCGACATGTCGGTCTTTTTTTGCCGGAATCGGGAGAAAGTTGCCGGGCCGATTAAAATGGAAGCACCGAACAAGACAAAGCTCTGGGAACGAAGACGAATTCGACATCTTTGTGTGTGTACAGTACCACCATTTCGACTTCATCACGCGTGGCCAACACAAGTTTATTCATCATGCCTGCCGTTCTCCAGCAGTCACAGTTTCCCTCATCTGCATATTTTGTTTTTCAGTGAAGGGTGTCACAAGCCCCAGCAAGTGGTGGTACTGGGTCTTGTTAAGACGGATCCACTCATTTAAAGTTTGGGGATCCTCCAAGCTGAGCTCCCTCACCAGCCTGTAATACCCACTCTCTTCTTTTCTAGACAGTCACGGACGAGTCCAGATGCGTGACGGCTCATCTTGAAGTAGAGAAAGTGCAAGTGCAAGGGCTGCACACCTGGTACGAGTACGGCGGTCCATCTTTGTAAACACTGTTGCCGCGTTCCTGCCACTCAGTCCCCGTACGTGTGAACACCTTTCCGGGAAAAATGCCGAAAATCGGCATTTTTCTCCCGCAAATCGGCGAAGAAAACGGCCGCGATTCAGCTCGTGTGAACCGGCCTTAACTCTCCCTCTCTCTTTTCCTATCTCTTTCCGACATTGGTCCCTAAGCTGATGCGAGATCTGTCCCTGCTTTGCTGTAATTTGTATCCAAGTTTTAGATTTTTGCGATAACTGCTTTTCTTTCTTGCTTTCGTGCACTTTTAATTTGCTTCACTGTACCTGTAATTTCCTCTTCCCCTATCCTTTCCTGTAGTCAAGACGACATATGTTCCTGTTTTACTCCAATTCTTCTCCATGGTGTATATTTACCACGATATCTGGCCCCCTTCCTTTTACATGAGCTTCATATCATTGTTTTTTTGTCTCTCTGGTCTGCCCTCCTTGCTCTCCCTTCCCCGATTTCCGTCTTTATCTGTGGCAAGATCCGTCCTTGCTTTCTCCTGCATTCAGCTGTTTTGGTGGGAAGGAAGATAGGAAGGAATGAATATAGAAAGGAGAGAATGGAGGAGAAGTTAGGAGGGAAGGCCGATAGGAGAGGCAATAAAGGATGAAAGAAAGGAGATTGGAAAGGTAATTGTAAGAAATCACTGAAGCAAAGATGGTTAATAGTGTTTCATTTGTGTGTGATTTATGAGTGGTCATTTCGTTAAATTTAGGTGTTTTTTCTTAATTCCTCTTTCCCGGCGATTTACTTTCCTTATTACACCTTAATATTTTCTCGGATTTTATTCTTAATAACGACGTAGCTTTCGTCAGTGATATAGAAAGGGGATATTAAGATGCCAAAATAAATCGTTAAGTAAGAGGTGCAAAGAAATTCCCATGCCAGTAAGATTAAGGCTCCATTATCAAGTTGCTTATTGCTTCCTTACCATGCCTCCTTCACATATCATTTTTTCTTTAGGTGGGGGAAGGTATGTTTTTTTCTTTCCTCTGAAACCGTCCATTTTAATACACTTTCTTGGATATCCGTTTTACATTTTCCACCCATTCTTAGGATTTCTTTGTTGCGTCAGTATCACCAGCCTCGAATATTCTCAGTCCAGGGTTTTGGCGTTTTATTTGAGACGTTCATAGTTATTGCATTTCCATGACCTTACTGTAATCTCTCAGTGCAGCAGACGAAGCCCTATTCTTTTCATAACCCGATATCTGTGTCTTTTCAATCTTCACAATTTTTCTCGATTCTTCTCAGTATTTTAGTTTCCTTTAGAGTATAGACCATCACCTTTTGGCTTCGTGAATCCTGTAAATTTTAATATGCCAGGACATTCATTTTATTATTATTTCTTCTGTCTCTATGACCAGTCTCCTTACCTCTTTTTTTTTTTTCTATATCAGGTTTATTTTCATGCATTTGTCGGGATATCCATTTTTTTTTTATCCTCCCCCCCTCCTTTTAATATAATTTTTCTTTCCTCTTTCTTAACCACCTTTCAGTAATCTCAGTTCAGAATGTTATCCATGCTTATTTCCCTAGATGCACCTAACAGTTACCGTACATTTTCCACAATCTTAGTGTAATGTTCCCCTGCAGCCGACAAAACCCCACCTTATCCACAGCAAGACCTCGGTGTCATTCTCTCTTAAATTTGTGCCCTGATTCTTTTCACTAAGCTTTTTCTAGGCTCTCTTTCCTTCTTTTGCCCAGACTGTCTATTTTTCCTTTGCCCTACCCCCGTTTCCCTTTCTGAAATCCCGCCCATGCAGATATATTTACCCGTATATTTGCCTTTCATTTCCTTTTGCCCCCTAAGATTTCTCTGTCCCATCTCTCTCACCAGTTTCGTTGCCTTTGTCCTTTCTCCAAATTCTGTCCAAAATACCGATCTCGTAATATTGTATCCCAGTGCGGTTATGATTTCTGTGTCCTCTGTGTGTTACCAGCTTCAAATATCCCAGTCCACCAATTTCTGTCTATATTCCCAGGCGTCCCTGAATATTACATTTTCTGTAAGTTTAATGTAATCTTCCTCTGCAGTCCGCCAAGTCCCATCCAGTCCAAAGCTGATCTCTGTCTCTTTCTGTATAATCCCCTTCAGTTCGAGGACGTCTTTTCAGTTTCATTCTCTTTACCACTTTACTGTTGCATTTTGCTTGGGAAGATAATTCTAAATGGATGGGGTTAATGGAGGTATTTGTAAACCCTGCACTGCAAGAGGTAAAAAAAAAAAATAAATAAATAAAATAAAATCGTGTAGAGATAGGAAGCATGTAAAAGCAGATACATACGTCGTGGGATTCAAGGGGTTAAAGATTTGGCGATATTATTCTCGGATTCTCTTTGCTAAATTGTACCTTCCCTCCCTTACCTGTAATGCCAAGTGCTTGTTAACTGATACTTACTTAGTCTTCGCGTGATTTTGTTTTCATTATAATTCCCTACACACGTTAACGTCGGCTTTCTTCCTCTGCTTTGTCTCAGATAGTGTATTGTCGTAGTTCGTGGCTTACTTCCATGTTCGTCACATTATTAATCTGATCTTTCTGTTTACCTTTCTCACCCCCCCCCTTCTCTCTCTCTCTCTCTCTCTCTCTCTCTCTCTCTCTCTCTCTCTCTCACTCTCTCTCTCTCTCCTTTTCCCTCTGCTAATCTTCTTCCATTCTCTGTCTCCCTCTTCATTCCCACTCACTCCCCTCCACTCTCTGATATGCATTTCTCTCTCCCTTTTCCCTCATGCATATTTCCTCCAGCTCTCTCCCCTTCGTCTCTCTTTCCCTTCATTCCCACACTATCCTTCCCTGCCCTACATATTGCTCTTTCTGTTCCACATTCTCTGTCCTCCTTCACAATTTCTTAAGTCTCCCAATTCCTGACTCTTCCCCACCTCTTCCCACACTTCTCCACCTCTTACTCCCACACATCTATACCACTGCATTTCCCACACTCTTCCTCAGCCTCATTTCCCACACACTCCATCACTTCATTTACTACACTTCTCCTCCACCTTATTTCCCACGAACTCCATCACCTCATTTCCCACACTTATCCACCGCATTTCCCAGACTCCACCTCAACCGCACTTCCCACTGTCCTCCTCCACCTCATTTCCCCCACCTCCTCCACCTCAGTTTTACCTCCGCCTCATTTCCAACCTTCTCCACCTTATTTTCCACACATCCTCCACCTCATTTCCCACACTCCACCTCATTTCCTCCATCTCATTTCACTCATTTCCCAATCACCTCATTCAACACCATCCCCCCCTTCACATTATTTCCCACACTTCTCATCTTTCAGTTCCAGATTCTTCCACATCTTCATACCTCCACCCCCACACACCCACTTCCGCTTACATTCTCACACTCTCTCACTCCTACGATTATCACTGTCACACTCCATTTCTTCTCTTCATTACCTTACTCTGCTTTTTCCTTCTAAATCTTCATCCCAAAACGCTTCCTAACCCCTTCAATGCCCCACTGCATCCCGTTCCACCCCATATCCTCCTCACACTATTTTCACTCCTAATACTCTCCCTTCCTTCAGCCACAGTTCCTCATCCCCCCCCCCCCCTACGCACACACAAACCCACTGCACCCCACCTCCTCCGCACACTTCCACACTCCCCCACAGATCTCACAGAACAGCCCACTTCATCCACTCACTCCCCCCCACCCACACACACCTCACCTCTCACAAAACTAAAAGAAAACCAAAAAGGATATCTTCATCCTTTTAGGAGGCTCTCTCGCAATTCGGAATGAAGAGATGCATAGGGATAGCAAAAAAGAAGGCTCTCCCCCGACCACCAAACCCTCCAGCCGAAACCGTCAGGAAAAAGTAAGCAGGAACACCGCGCAGTATAGAAAAACTGGCGTGGAATCCCTCTGCCCACGGGAACCCGGCAGCAGAAGGTAGCAGGCCCTGACGATGGCCACAATAGAGACATATTTCACCGGGATGACGCTAAGTTGTACATCCACCCGGGGGAGGTCCCGCCAGTAGTGTCGGAACTAAATATTTATGGGAGATAAACTTTTTGTGGGAGCAGTTTCTATCTCCTCAGGTTAAATTTAAGCATCAGCGTAACTCCCTGTCTCTGTAGCTATCCATACATCCGTCTGTTTATCTGTTTACTTATCTATTCATTTGTCTGTATATCTGTGTCTATGTTTGTCTGTCTGTCTCTCTGTATCTGTCTGTGTATCTGTGTCTGTCTATCTATCTATATACAGATCTTTCGACTTCTTTAGCATGCCACAAAAACATCTCCCCGCTCCCTTGTATTTTCTCGAATCCTTCATAACTTTTCACTCTACCCTCAGCTCCCTCAGTACACAAAAATAAAAAAAAACATTACCCCCCATACCCTTACCTGTCTTTCCTCACAGCCCTTTAGTACATACGTTTGTTTCCTGCAAGCCCACCCACCTTTTCGCATACCAACCCACTCCTATGTGCTTCATCAGTCCCTTTGTGCACTGACCCAGCCTTTGCGACTTCGCTTCCCCTCTGTGTGTGTGTGTGTGTGTGTGTGTGTGTGTGTGTGTGTGTGTGTGTGTGGTGTAAGCGTGGGTGTTGTGTGTAGGAATGCTTTGGTTCTCCGCTAGTGGGTGTGTGTGGGGGAATGCGGGAGGTTTGTTGGAGTCCTGAATGATAATGGTGTGTGTGTGAGAGAGAGAGAGAGAGAGAGAGAGAGAGAGAGAGAGAGAGAGAGGATAAATAAAGAAAATAACATGAAAGAGTGAATGCCTGCGGATGGTAAAGTGAGAATATTTCCATGGTAGTCGTGGTGGTCGTTGCGTGAGGCGGAGGAGGTACTGTACGACCCGTGACCTGATGTTTTATACAGCTAGTGGAGGACATGGCTGGTGTTGTAAGGCGGACGTAATACCCTGCATGGCGGGGAGCGGCTCTTGCTGAAGTCCCCCACTTGCATTTTGGTCTTGTACTTAAAAACAAAAGAAACCTGGACGGCCATTGATATGTTAGTCTGTAATTAGAGTTTGTACATATACATTTATTATTGTTATTATTATTGTTATTATTTATGCAGAGAGAACAAATGACTGAGAGCTTACGAAAGTTTCCTCCTCCTGAAAACACTGAACGGGAAAAGTCTTACGATCAGTTTATTTCGAGATACCGAGGTACAGTGTGTTTAAAGTAAGAAAATCCTTTATGAACAATTTTCAAATACAGAAGTCTTTTAAATGACGTGGTTTTACAGATACGGCATGAGGCAGTGTTCTAAGTCAGATTTTCATATTTGATATGAATTTAAAGTGAAGCAACAAAGGCAGAGAATAATTTTTGATTCTTTGACACTCGGAAGTTTCTGTCAGTGAACAAATTCGCCGGATTCATCTTGATTGAAATATCAGACTACATCGATGACGACAAATTTTTACCGTGGTCGGTATCGCTCAGGTAAATGAAAATGTCTAGTACTGAAGGTAGTGTAATAAATATTTTGATGTTCTGTCGGCAGCAGCACGGTAAATACATGAAAATGGAAGAAAAGTAAGTCAGGTTGTTGGTAGAAAGTAGGTTTGTCTTTTTTTTTCTTTTCTTTTTGTCCGGCTTTTTTCCGCCGCAGTCGTACGTGTGAGGCCAATTTTCAGGTAGTCTGTGGGTGAAACAGAAGGAGAAGGGGGCAGAGGGGTGGGGGCTGGGATGGGGAAGGTTAGGGGCCAGGAGGGGTGAGGCGGGGGAAGGTGAGGGGCTAGGAGAGGGAGATGGGGTTAGGTGATGGGCTAGGACGGGGAGGTGGGGAGAGGTGATGGGCTGGGAGGAGGTCCACATGGGTCTGAAGTTGGCCTTAATGCCCTGTAAACACACTCTTATAGCCCCTCCACATCTCGGCTCGGTTCCTTTCTTCCTCTCCCCCTTCCAGTCCAGTTTTAGCTCCTGTCCTTTGTCTCCTCCTTTTTTTTCCCTCTTCTATTTCGCTCATTGTTTTTTCTTCTTCCTCCTCCTAATCTTTTGTCTAATACTTTTTTTTTTTTTTTTTTTCGTCCCAATTTCTCTGCTTATGTTAATTTTCTTCTTTTCGTAATCCATTTTCTTGCATAACTTCATCGTTTCGCTCTCCTCTACTGCGATCACATTTCACTTATTCTCAGTTCCCCCTCTTCCGTCTTTCCTTCTTTTTTTCACTTCCATCCTTTTTTTTTCCATACCTGTTAGTACTTTCCTCACCTCTCACCGTTTCATCGGTCCTTTCTTTTCTGTCCTATAGTTTCACCTTCCCTCTCGCCTTCCTTGAACCCTTCCTTCTTATTTCCATTACTGTCATCTTTCCTTACACCTTTCTATTCCTCAATCCCCTCATTCTTATCTCAATTATCGTCGTCTTTCCTCAGATTCTTACTCTTCTATCCACTCTTAGGTTCCCTTTCATTTCCACTTCTTCAATCCCGTCCCACGAACTCATTTCTCTCTGCTTCTGTCCACTGGCCGTTCTTTCAGTCCTTTTATTTCCATTTCTCTAGGTAACCCTATTTATTCATCGTCTCAGTTATCCTGTGCATTATCATAACATCGTCGCTCTGCTGAAATCCCGTGTATTCATTTTCCTACTCATTTTATTTCCCATCCTATTGTTTCCTCTTCCTGGTTTCGTCTATAAGGTCTTTTGCCTTATCCTATCCTCATCCCTCTGCCTCTGTCGATTGTCTTATTTCCCACTTCTTTTCTTTCCTGGCCAATGTTAGTTTCCTTTCCTTTTCTTTTCCCTCTATCCCTTGTCTCATATTTCCATTCCTTTTGTTATATCCCTTGTAGCCTATTCCCTGCAGGCTTTTCTCTATTCGTGTTATCTGGTTCCTCTTCTTTCATTTTGTCTCAAGTTCTTTATTATCCTAGATCCTCAATGTTCCTCCTCTCTCTCTCTCTCTCTCTCTCTCTCTCTCTCTCTCTCTCTCTCTCTCTCTCTCTATTATTCATCCCACAGCCACAAGTGCCATTGCCTGAAGCTCTCATAACCCAGGTCCGGTGCTTAAGTCGGCAGTAAAGGCGAGTATAGACCATTTTTGGGAGAGAGAGAGAGAGAGAGAGAGAGAGAGAGAGAGAGAGAGAGAGAGAGTCTTCTGGTTGTTATCGCTTTCACTTTTTAGAGAGAGGAAATCATATATTGCTACTGCTGTTTTGTTGGATGTACCTGTGTGTTCTCTGGTACGTGTCAGAGAGAGAGAGAGAGAAAGGCTACTGTTTTATTGGGCGTACCTGTTACCTGTGAGTAGTCTCGTGTTTGGTGTTTGGCCATTGCGGTGTCCTTTCTGTGCCAAATATACAGCGTCTCTCTCTCTCTCTCTCTCTCTCTCTCTCTCTCTCTCTCTCTCTCCTTTCGTTAATATATTTTAAGTAATGTCACTAAAGAATCTTCTATTTCTTCCTTCGCCTTGGTTTGTCGTGAATTTTCACAATATTTCTTTTACCATCTGTATTTTTTTGTGTATTTTTCTTGCATATTTATATACCTTATACAGTATATTGTTAGTTGTCTTTTTTTTTTTTTTTTTTAGGTCAGTGAAACATGTGAAAATAGCGAATTTTAAAGTTTTGTTTTTCTACTCTTCATTTTTCTGTCATATTTTCTTTTCTTGTTAGCTTCTTTTGAAGATTTTTTGCAACTTTTTTTTTCTTTTCATGTTACTTTTTCGTCGTTTTTATCATTTTCATCGTCGCTGCCGCCTCCGCCACAGTTGTCGTCGTCGCTGTCGTTATCATCATCATCGCCATCATCATCATCATCATCCACCTTATCATTCATCATCATCATCATCATCATCCACCTTATTATTCATCATCATCCATCTTATCATTCATCATCAGTCATTCTCCATCATCATCTTTAATAATCCATCATCCAGTTTCAACAGTAATGGATTGGATAAGCTCCGAAAATAGGAAAATGCAAATACACGATAGTAAGACTGTCATGTCCCTCCTCTGTGAGAATGATACAAACCTTTGTTCGCTCGTCACCAAAGCTCTTACCGGGAAATTGGCTTCCGTACGTAGGCTGCGAGAGTATGTGACGCTTAATTTTGAAGATATGCTCCAGGTCTGTAGGTATTTGCATATCAGAGTGATGTACGGAGAGAGAGAGAGAGAGAGAGAGAGAGAGAGAATTACCCTAGTTATAAAGTGCATAATAAAATGAACCCTTCGCAACCCGATAAATATGTAGTAAAATTTGTGACATTTGGCACATATTTCCTCTCATTATTTTTCCCTTTATTGTGTGTGTGTGTGTGTGTGTGAGAGAGAGAGAGAGAGAGAGAGAGAGAGAGAGACTAGCTGAGTGACGTTCCTCTTTCCCTCCGGTGTCTCCATAACAAGGACCCTCCAGTATGCATATGTGTCTGTTGTTGAAGGCGGGGACTGTCAAAGAGTAGTCTAGAGATGAATAGAATAGGCCTAGAGAGAGAGAGAGAGAGAGAGTTGTAACATTACTTTTTGGAAGTTCTTTTATTCAGGATTCTTGAAGTGAAACCTAGGTCCTTATTTGCTTTATTTTCATCTGCAAGCAGAGGAATGACAGGATATTAGGTTTTTGCTAAGACAGAGAATTTGTGTGTGTGTGTGTGTGTGTGTGTGTGTGTGTGTGTGTGTGTGTGTGTGTGTGTGTGTGTGTGTGTGTGTGTGTGTGTGTGTGTGTGCGCGTGTGTGAAGGGTGGGGGGAGAAGAGAGATGCTTTGTACAGGTAAAGTGGAGCAATGGAGGATGTTTTTTTGTAGTGGCGGAGTGGATACAAGGAGGAACGGGGTCGAGGTGGATGAATAGAGAGGAAGCAAAGTGGAGAATATGGAAGGGCCACGAGGGTAAGGGAGAAAGTGCTGTGAAATTGAATAGGATCAGGGAAGTGGAAAAAGTGGAGTAGAGAGAGAGAGAGAGAGAGAGAGAAGTATATGGAAAGAAATGTAGTGAAAAATGTGCAGTGAGATAGAGAAACAGTAGAAATAAAAGGATTTGCAACGAAGTATAATTAAATAATATGGAATGAAATGTAGCTAATAAATGTGACAGGGAGTAAAATGTATGACTTATAATATGCCGTGAAATAATGCGGGAAATATATTGACAGCTAAATGCATTAGAAGACATTATACAATAAAATATAACTGAAAAATATGTTTATTCGGATCTATTTGAAAATGTAATAAGCATTACAGTGTAAAGGAAAATGTACAATGAAATATAATGGGGAAATATTATGCAACTGAATATGGATAAAATATTACTTTAAATGTATTGGAAAAGATGAAATGCAATGAAGTATAATGCAGTGAAATGTAATGGAAATGACCCTAAAGGGATGGAACGGGTTGGGTGGTATGGGATGGGGGAATGATGAATGGGCTGGGTTGCGAACAATGGGGCGGGAAGCAGGTGTTTTGAGAGAGAGAGAGGGAGAGAGAGAGAGAGAGAGAGGGTAGGGGTTTAGCATATAGGTTGGTAGGTAGGTAGGTTGAAGGTTGTATACATGAAGGTTAACCAGCAGATTGGTAGGGTAATTGGTCGGACGGTAAGTATAGTAAGAAGGTAGGTAGGCATTTTAGGTAGGCATTTCAGGTAGGCAGGTGCAGTAGACACGTAAGTTGGTAGTTAGGTTAGTAGATAAGTAGGTTGGCAGTTAGGTGATAACATAGGCAAGTGCAGTACCTATGTGGGTAAGTGCAATAGGGTAGTTAGGTAGGTAGGTCGGTGTGGTAGATACATAGGTAGTTGAAACAGGTAGCTTGATGCAGTAGAAAGGTACGTAGATAGGTGGGATGTGAAGGTAGGTAGGTGCGATAGATAAATGGATGCAGCGGATAGGTGGGTAGGTAGGTTCGGTTTGTGGGTAGGTAAATGCGTCAGGGAGGACAGACATCCCGTAAGTTTGAAGCAGACGAAGTGACGTTTTCAGCAAAGTTGTGTCCCAGTCTCTCCTTTTCGTTTTTACTCACACCCGATTCTTCCGGTGCCTCCTTACTCCTTTCCTTCAGCGTTCGTTAACTTCACGTTGTTTTTCCAATGCTCTTTCCTTCTTCCGCTCTTTGACCCTCCTCCAGGAACTCATCTCCATTCCGCCTTGCACCTTTCGCTTCCTCACTTTCTCGTTCCTTGTCTTCTTTTTTCTCCCATCCTTCCGTTCTTCCTCGTCTTTTGCAAGTTGTAAGTTCTTTCAAGTTTTCTCGTTTGATTTCGTTCTTCATCGCTTTTTCTCCTCATCCTTTGCTTTCTTACGTTCTCCCTTTCATTCTTTCTTTCTGCTTCATTTGATTTTCACATTCCTTTCTTCTTCCACCGTTGTGAATTGTTCTCAAGCTTTCATTCTCCCCTTTCACAAAGCTTCTTAGTTTTAATTGTACAGTCACTTGCTTTATTTCTTGCTATTTCCCCATTTTCCTTTCATTTTTCCTCGTTTCCTTTCTTCCCGCCCTCTTTCCTGTCATCCCTCCTTTTTTCCTTTCATTCTTCCTCCTTTCCTTTCATCTCTCCATCTTTCCTTTCATCTCTCCTTCCTCCCATTCACAGAACGTCAACCCATTCGACAATATCTCCATCTTCTTCTGGCTTAAAATCTCTTCTCTACGGTGTCCTCCCTCTGTTCTCCATCCCTCGTAACTAAATGATTTCTGGTTTGCCTTCCTTTTCTCCTATCCTCACTCTATCGCGTCTTTTTATCCATCCACCCTTCCATCCTACCATTCTTCTACCCATCACCCGTCCGTCTTTTCATCCGTAAATCTTTTCATTTACCCATCTTTTCATCATCCATCCATCTTTCCTTCCACCCATCGACCCACTCACCAACCCACCCACCCATGCATCCATCCATCTATCCATCCAATCATCCATCTATCCATTCTACTCTCAGCTAGATTCTCTCTCTGCTTTCTTCAACTTCCATCCTCCAAGAAACTGATTAATTTCTCACTTCTTCACCTACTTTCCCTTCTTCCCTACATTCCTCCTCCTCCTCCCTCCATTGCGCGTTCATCCAACCGATTACCCCTCTTTCTCCCTATAGATTCCCTCCATTTCTCTTTTAAATTCTCTCCACTTTTCTGTCGTCCCGTCCATCAGTTTTTTTTTTTTCCTCGAACCGTATTTTTTTTTCTTCATCCGTCCTTCCTCTTTCTTAGTCCTCCTTTTCTTCCATCATCTCTTTCCTTACTCCACCTCTTCCTCCCTCCCCCATCTTTTTCCTCCATCCCTTTCTTTCCTCTTTTCCTCTCTCTCCCTCTGTCTTTTTGTTCCCTTCCTACACCTCTCTTTTCTCTTTCCTACATCTCTCTCTTTTTCCCTTCCTGCATCTGTCTCTCTCTATCCTTCTTGCATCTTTCCTTTTTCCTCTCTCCATCTGTCCCCCGGTCTAGTAATCCTTCCATCCAACACTGTCCTACATTTTCCTATATTTCTCTCATCCCTCTTTCCTAGAATTATGCTGATTAATTTCACTCTCCTTTCTTCCCCCTCTTTCTTCTCTCTTTTCATCCCCCTCTTAAATCTCTCCTTTCTTCCCTCTCTTCCTTCTGTCCTTTCTTCCCTCTCTTCCTTCTCTTCTTTCTTCCCTCTCTTCCATCTCTCCTTTCTTCCCACTCTTCCATCTCTCCTTTCTTCCCTCTCTTCCTTCTCTCCTTTCTTCCCTCTCTTCCTTCTCTCCTCTCTTCCCTCTCTCCCTCCAGACAGCATCCATCCATCCGCTAATCCCTTATTCCCTGTTTGACCCAAATTCTCTCCATTCTTTCTCCTACTTCCTTCCCTCCTTTCGCCTTCGGACATATGGATTTACGTATTTCTAATTCACATTTCTTAATTAGTTTCTCTCTCTCTCTCTCTCTCTCTCTCTCTCTCTCTCTCTCTCTCTCTCTCTCTCTCTCTCTCTCTCTCTCTCTCTCTCTCTCTCTCTCTCTCTCTCTCTCTCTCTCCATTCCTTTGATATCCCTTAATCCCTCCATGACCTCAATACATCTCCATGCATTTTCTCCCTTTGTTCTCCAACTTACAAATAAATTCAGTTCTTCTTGTCCTTGCCCTCCTTTATTTTTTCTTCGAATCTCTACCTAAAGCTCCTTCCTTCCCTCCATCTATCCTTCTGTCGATGCCTTCATCAATCCAACACTCCCTTCTTTCAATCCTGCCATTTCTTCTTATGTCCTTCCTCAGTGCTTAAATATATCGATTAATTCATATCCTCTTCCTTCTCTCTGCTATTTCTTTCCTCCCTTTCTTCTCTCCCTCCATTGGGGATTGATCACTCCAATTCAGACCTAAATTTTTCTCCCTGTGTCCTCACCTCTCTCACATCCCTCCTCCTCCTCCTCCTCCTCCTCTTACGTGATCCATCCGTCCATCTCTCCCTGCCTCCCTTCATTGAGCATCCATCCATCCTTCTCTGATCTAAATTTCTCTTTGTCATGTCTCTCATACTTTTCTTCTCTTCGTTCCTCTTTCTCTCCTTCTGCCCTCACCTTCCCCCCATGCGTCCTCTTCTTCAACACACCTTCCTTCCATTATTCCTTCTCTTCTCCTTCATTCTCTCCATTGACCATCCACCCATTCACCCTCTAACCTAAATTCTCTGTCTCCGCCCCACCTCCCTCTCTTTCGTCCTTCAACATGCAGATTAGAGACAGGCAACACAAGGGGCCCGCACAAAACTTCCCGGGAGTTGGCTTAAATGGTTCAACTCTGCCTCTGAAACTGCCTCGAATAGTTAACTGAGAGAGAGAGAGAGAGAGAGAGAGAAAGCGCGCCAATACTCGTAGACCGTCAGACTAAATTCAGAGTTGTAGATATGCGCTTGAAGTCCTCAGTAATAGCTTAACTTAAGGCGTCACCTCCTTCACTAAAAGATGCATTCGTTTCTAGCCTACTTTCCTCTCTGTTTGCACACACACACACACACACACACACACACACACACACACACACACACACACACACACACACACACACACACACACACACACACACACACACACACACACACACACACACACACACACACACACACACACACACACACACACTTTGAAGCTTAAACAATACAGGTAACCTCACATACACACAACCCCAGGCAAAATACTAACAGCAGCAGACAGAGGCAGGGAGATAAACCCCTTGATGCTTGCCGTAAAAAAATATACCAGCGAAATGCTAGAGCTGACAAAGGCCTTCCCCATTGATGAACTCGCTCTCTGACGTCTGACACCAAGCACTGAACACTTTGATTTCTGATCCTGAAGCGCTTTTTGTCATGAGAGCTGAAGTCAGGTGGTTTAATGTGACGCTTCATAGAATAATAATAGTGGTGCTTGACAGATTATGTTAATTTTTTTATAGTAGTTGGTGATTATATACCTGTTGTAAAGGATCATTGTATGCACCGTGATTGGGGGGAGAGAGAGAGAGAGAGAGAGAGAGAGAGAGAGAGAGAGAGTGTGTGTGTGTGTATGTGTGTGTGTGTGTGTAGATTCTGAGTGAAGGAACAATAATTTTAACCCTAAAAGGCGCAGAAGTTTCTCTCATGTGAGTAAAATTGTTTGCAAGTGGGCAGAAATAAGCATATAAGCTAATTTGTCCTCTCCACCAGATAATTTGTCTTCTCCATCAGGTAACTAGTAAATAAATGGATAATGTAAGGGAGAAGTGGAAGACGGAAATACAAGACAAGTAGATGTAAAAGACAGACGCAGAAGGCAGTAGTATAATTTGGTGTTGGTAAAGAAGGAAGATCAGAATGGCCTTTTTTCTTCTTGTACCACTCAGTTCAATTTAGCTCCACCAATTTTTATGTACCAGTTGTGAGAAGAAGCTGTTGACATCAGAGGGGGTACAAAACCTGGAGTATGAAAATTGCCAGTTAAGAGAGTAGGTTAATTACTCGTGCAGGATAATGATTTTCGTCTTCATAATAGCATGTGACCTCGCTGGGTGGAGAGAGGCGCAGTGAAGAATGACAAGGACGAAAATTCAAGTCCTTGGGTCATACACTACACATGGTCACAAACTGAGTGGGAAAGAGTGAGGTTGGAGAAGACACTCGATATACTAGTAGTGATGGATGTAGGAGTGGAAAACAGACAACGACTTTAAACAGTAAATCGACAGACTGAATAAATTACAGAAATCAGGCGGTGTGAGGAGTACGGGAGCAGGGAGTGGAATAAGAAGAAAGGTTAGGCGCATTGGAGAGTAGATAGATAAATAAGACAGGCGATAGATAAAGCAAAGAGAGAGAGAGAATGTCGAGATGGTAAACAGGTCGGACTATATGCACACAGGGTGAAGGGTAGGCAAACAATGTGGGAGGTTGACAGCCAGTGGGAGTGGGGAGATGGAGGAAGGGATGGTACGGTGAGGAGTAGGTATGAAGTATAGGGAATAGGTAGAGAGGTTGGGGAGTAGATAGGCTGGGAGAGGGGGTGAGAAGAAAGGCGGGTGAAGGGGTGAGGAGGGGCAGGTAAGCAAGGGTGAGAGGAGTAGGCAGGTAGGGAAGGGCAATAGGTAGATATAATATAGTAGATAGGAAAGATTGGGAGTAAGCAGGGAGGTTGGGAAGTAGATAGGAAGAGGAGAGGGAGGACAAGAAAGGTAGAGAGTAGGGAGGCAAAGGCGGAACTAGGTAGAGAAATGGGAGTTGGTAGAGAGACTGGGAAGTAGATAAACATTGGTGATGGAAGTAAAAAGAAAAAAAAAGGGGGAGGGGAAAGTAGGTTAGGTGGACAAGGAATGGGGATAAGTAGGCAGAGGAAGGAGGGGCAGGTAAGAGGGATGGACATAGGGAGAAGGGATGAGGGTAAACCAGAGGGAGTGGGTAGGAAAGGGAGGGCTACATACGAAGAGGGAGGTGAAGGCAGACTGCAAGTTTCAAGCTAATCAGCAACAAGGAATGAGACACGGAAACAGACTGGTAGAACTGTTTACAAATGTTCAGCTGTATTACAAGACCAGCCCAACCCAATCACTACGATGGCCTTTTATACAGTATTTTTGTTAACACCAGCCCCCCCCCCTTTTTTTAGCCTAAAAGGAATATCTCGTGCTGAAAGTGCTAGGAATAGACCCCATTAGCCTCATACCTACGAAGACGATTATTTTCACTACGGTATATTCTTACTATCATCAAACAACTTCAATCAGCTTCGGAAGGAACTTTTGGACTAAAGTGAGGAAAGATAGGGAGGGAGGCAGGTAGGCAGAGAATGCGGTAGGGAGGAGGGAAATTAGGCGGAGAATACGACAGGGAGGAAGGAAGGTAGGCAGAGAATACAGCAGGGAGGAAGGAAGTTAGTCTGACCATGAGGCACAGAGACAAGAAGTGGCAAGTCGAAAGATAGGTAGCTTTGAGAGGGAGAGGGAGGCAGGTAGATTCAGGGAGGTAGGCAGGCAGACACTGAGGGACGTAGTGGCAGGGAGTGGAGCAGCGAGGCAGGGAGGGAGGCATGTAGAGGCAGACTGTGCGGAAGAGAGGAAGGGAGGGAGGGAGGTAAAGAGAGTCTGCGAGACAGGGAGGAAGGAGGCAGGTAGGCAGACAGTGAAAGAGGCAAGTAGACAGATAATGGGTCAGGTAGAGGCAAGGAGTGAGGCAGGGAGGCAGGAGTGAGGCAGGTAGAGGCGGGGAGTGAGGCAGGGAGGCAGGTAGAGGCAGGGAGTGAGGGATGGAGGCAGGTAGAGGCAGGGAGTGAGGGATGGAGGCAGGTAGAGGCAGGGAGTGAGGCAAGGAGGCAGGTAGAGGCAGGGAGGGGGGCAGGGAGGCAGGTAGAGGCAGAGCAGGGATGAAGGCAGGTAGAGGCAGGGCGGGGGGCAGGTAGAGGCCACCTTTGAAGTCTCCGGCATTGTTTTCTCTGTTTGTTGTTGGGATAATATTAATGACTGTGACGCGCCCTGCAGAGCCCACACTCCGGGGACTCAGCCTAGACAATAGGGAGCAGTCTTTTTCTTCTGCTATGGAACAGGGGATGCGTGAATTCCTGTTGACATAACTACATAACAGAGAGAGAGAGAGAGATTTTTATTTTTCATCTAAAGCTATCTGATGTTCTAAATATTGCGTGTTTTTCCTCAGGAGCGAGTTGCTGCCTCCTCTTCCCTCGCCTTCATGACTTCAGGAGCGTCGATATGAGGTGAGACATCAAAATGTTGTTCTTAAATCTCCTCTCCTGACATCCACGAAGAAGAGTTAGTAGTTCCCAGTGTGTGACTTCATCGATGTCAGTCGTAGGTAAGATATCACTTTTTTTTTTTTTTTAATGAATGACGTCAGTGAATTGCGCTTTCCACTTGTATTCTTAAAACTTCACACTGACATCCGCACAGCCTTCCAGTGACGTCGGTGAAATTGAGCTTTTGACTTAATTTGTTGATGTCCAAAATACCACCCAGTGACATCCGTGAATTTTGCTTTCCACTGACATTCGTACAGCCGTCCACTGCCATCCGTAGTGAACAGAAAAGGTAAAGAGTTATTACTGATGGGCGTGATTCATCAAGTATACTGATTTGAGAAAACGGAAAGAAGAGGAGCAAAAGTAAGAAGATAAACAACGAATTTTATCGGAGAGAGAGAGAGAGAGAGAGAGAGAGAGAGGATAAACATCAAGGAATGTAAAAGGGAAGAAGGAATAATAATGAAATAAGAGGGGAAAAAGTGATTCATGAATGACAGTTACTGAACGTGGCACGAGTACGTGCGGAAAAAAAAAAAAAAAAAAAAAAAAAGTGGAAAATATGAAAAGGATGATAATACTAAAATAAATAGGGTGGGAATGAGTAAAATGGAAGAACTTTTCAAACAGAAAAGACGAAAAGGTAAATAATACTGAAAGCGAGTTCGGGTGGAATAAGAAGAGAAAGAGGGAAGGAAAGGCGAGGATGATAGAGAAAAATGGGCATTGGAAACGAACACGAAGGGTTGAAGACAAAAAGAGAGATGGGTGGATAGGTACATTTGGTGAATGGATGGTGAGCATGAATAGGGAGAGGAATAAAGATAAAGAAGTAATAGGGTAGATGGGGAGGGGGAAAGGAGGACAATGGATATGAAAAGACCAACGCAATAGGTAGACCTGGGGGTGAGGGGGAGATGATGGGGAGACGGAGGGTGTGTCCAAAGGAGGGAGGGATGGAGATGAATGGTTCGGGGAAGGAGGGAGGGGAGGAGGGATATATTGAAACGCATACGAAAGGTAGCCTGCCATGAGAGGTTAGAGGGAGGTACGCGGAGGTTGGAGGTGTGGCCATGGGTGGGGTGGAGGTAGAAGGTAGAACGGGAGGTGAGAAGGAAGGAGGGGAGAGAAGGAAAAATGGCAAGGGGGAGGGGAAACAAGTTGGATGGGGTTGTCGATTGAACAGTGGAAAAGAGGCAGGGAAGTTTGGGGGAGGAGGGAAGTAGAGAGAGAAGAGAGGAAAAAGAGGGAGATAAGTGGAAGGGAAGGGAATGGTGAGGAGAGTGGGGATGTGGAAAGACATTGGGAAAGAAGGAAAGGATTGGGAAGAGGGAAGGGTGGGAGAGCAGTGTAATACAGGGGAGAGTATTATGGGGAAAGATGAAGGGGAGGGGAACAGGGATGGAAGTGAGGTTAGGTAGAAGAGTAGAGAGAAGACGAGTAGATGGAGTAGGGGGGGGCGCCACTCCCTCCGCCTGTCACGGCCCCCTCACGCCAGGTGATGAATGAGCCTCCAAATTAGTATTCATGCCACTGAGGCTCTACAGGTTAAATGAGCCGTCGCCACACGCCCACCATGAGTCTTGGGAAATTCATATCTTTATATGCTGAGGCTTTTTATCTGCCGTGTTTTCATCCTCGTCACCATCATCATCATTATTAAATTTGGCTTGAAATGTGTTGATCATTGTCTGTATTATCGTCATATTTCTCTCTCTTCTACTTACCATTTCTTCTTTTTTTACTCTACATTTTCACAATGATAGTAATGCATTTTGTCTGTCTCATGTTGCGTTCATTGTATAATATAATATACATACATACATGCATGCATCAGGTACATACATACATCGTACATGATATTAATTCTGTCTATGTATGTATGTATCTATCTATATGTCTATCTATTATCTCTCTCTCTCGCTCTTTCTCTGCATATATATATATATATATATATATATATATATATATATATATATATATATATATATATATATATATATATATATATATATATATATGGTATATAATTTATTTAAAAGTATATAATGTTCTTATTTTTTTATGGGTTTACTTTAAGGCTAATGAATTTTCTGTGTGTGTGTGTGTGTGTGTGTGTGTGTGTGTGTGTGTGTGTGCCAACATGGATGTGTGGCCTACATGGGTGGGTTCGTGTTCGTTCTCTTTTTCCTTACAAAAATTATCTCCAGGGAAGGACAGCAAGTCTTTATTCACCTTTCCAGAGATGTAATAAGAATGAAATATTGTTCCACATAAATTGCTGTGTAAATCTTCGTGTGTGTGTGTGTGTGTGTGTGTGTGTGTGTGTGTGTGTGTGTGTGTGAGAGAGAGAGAGAGAGAGAGAGAGAGAGAGAGAGAGAGAGAAAGGTAAAACACACTGAATATTATTTTTTTCCTTCATCAGACAAACAAAATCCAACTTACTCATTTTAAACCTGGTGTAAAATGTACCGGTAATGGGGTGTGTGCGATCTCCTGAGAACCAATTATCCTTCCCAGCTTCCCCTGTGGATTATCCCATTCGGAAGGGGTTTATTCCAAAGGTCACAAGCCGCTCGAGTCGTGGTTTCACCTTCCTGGGATAAATATTTAATAAATCTATCTATCTATCTATCTATCTATCTATCTATATATATATATATATATATATATATATATATATATATATATATATATATATATATATATATATATATATATATAATTTGTACTTCTTACGGAGTGTGATTTACTGTATTTAATTATTTTCTTTTATGTCATCCCTTTGGGCGTAGTGTCAATTTTTCAACTTATTTTTGTTCCCCAAGACGAGTTTACTCAAAGTTTCTTGGAGCTTGATAGACTATAGCAAGAGATCCCACGGTACTGGTTAAAATGATATCGAAGTAACAAGATTAAACAGCCAGAAAGTCAGTCAGTCAATGTTTACCATCAGACGGTATACCTGTCCGTTTTACAAAAGCAAGAGCCGATCCATTTTCGAGTGATGCCCATAATGAGAAAAATACAAAGAGCCTAACTCCCCCACCCCCCATGCTATTCAGTAATGCTGGAGACCGCTGGAGGCGAGTGTGTGGGTGTGTTTGGTTGGGAATACAGAAAATGGATGCTTTTTATCATTGGCAACATTAACTCTACCGTGGTCGTGTATTTTTTTAGTATTTTTCCCCACCTAACGCCAGACATTTTAATGCCGGTGAATAAGTATTGGTAGTAGATGGGGGCGACTGTCATCCACTCATTTGATGTACTGCTGCCTACTTCTTCCTTTCACTTTTATCATTCTTTTTCTGGAGCCGCCCTCTTCTCTTCCTATATATCCCATCATTCCTGTCACATTTTATTACTATTCTTTCCTTTTCAGAGGGCCTTACATTGAGTGACAAGCCTAATAGTTTCCTGTGAGCCAGGAAACCATTTACGCCACTGAGTGGTAACCAGAAAACCAACCCACATGTGTTCCCTATGTCAACAAGTGGGTTAGCGGAGGGTTAGTGCTCCTCCCCGTCAAACAACTAACTCAGAGACAAACGGCCACCCCTTAGGGGATTATGGCGTCTGGCTGTAGATAGATAAATAGAATAGAATAAGTTGCACGAGCCTGAAAGTGTTGATCCCGGTACTGTACCATCAACTCTCTCAGGTTTGTTTGAGACAAAGTCTGTGCTAGCTAATTCTTGGCAGTCGTCGCAACTGAAAGTAGTCCTTTGAGACTGTGAAAGTTAAATCTCAGTGTTTTTCAGCATCGAACATCGTTTTTATATAATATATACACACTATATATATATATATATATATATATATATATATATATATATATATATATATGTAGTGTGTATATATTATATAAAAACGATGTTCGATATTTCGCTGGACTATTTAATTTACCGTAGGGGTTAATGTGAATGTTCTGCGGGACTTCACATCCTTACATCCTTGTATTTCACAGCAACTTGTTGTTTGTGTCGGGAATTCAGAGTAACCGAAATACATTATATGCTCAACTGACATATATAAAAAATCCCACGTTAAAATTGGATCTACAGAAGCTTAACAAATGATAATCCTCTGTGTTACATATTTCAAAGCACGGTACAATGCTTTCCATGGTTGGTGTTCTAAGAGGGACTTGAATACATCTCACGTAGAACAACCCCGCCCTTTAAAATCGTACTTCCCTCTGTGTAGTCTATAGGAGTATATTATGTAACAATGCTGTCGGTGTTACCTATTTCATGGTAACATAAATTCTGTGTTAGATATCCAGAGAAGCTTGAATGCATTTCACGCACAACCGCCCTGCCCTCTAAAAATGTTTTGTCTTCTCTGATCAGAAATTAAAGGCGATTTGCAGGAACATAATATATCACAGTGCTTTCAGTATTACACATTTCCTGGTAACATGAATTCTGGGTTGGCCATTCAGAGTACCTTGAATACATCTCACGCCTAACTGCCCTAGCCACTAAATCCTACTTATTCTAAACCTGTAATTGTGTTGTCCAGTGCAAGCGTGAAGTTTGATCCCCTGCTGTTGGTGGCAGTGGTCGGCCCTTAGAATGGACAGAGTTAAGTAGCGTGAAAGTATTCATTTCGGCTTAGCTTCTCGTGGCCAGTGTGTGTGTGTGTGTGTGTGTGTGTGTGTGTGTGTGTGTGTGTGTGTGTGTGTGTGTGTGTGTGTGTGTGTGTGTGTGTGAATTGCCATCATTGCTATTGATTCAGTACGATGGCTTATTCGTGTTTCATTTGATAAAAGACCCATCAGCTTGTTTTCTGTTTCCCTTTCCATCCTTGTTCTACCCAACTCAAATCTAACTCTAACCTTTCATGTACTGACCTTTCCTGACCTTTCATCTACTCTTTAGTTCTCTTTCCTACTCCTTTACACTTTACCGTTCCCATGCTTGTCGTACCAATTTATCCTTATCCTTATCCCTGTATTACTCACTACAACATTTTTTTGCTGGCTCGGAACCCTTATCCCTTCGCTGTTTAATCCTACTCTACCTTCTTTTCTCATTTGTAACCCTGTCCCCACTTCATAGCCATCTTCCTGCCCTCATTCCGCTCTACCCAACTCTCTTGTCATCCTTTTCCTGCTTCCTTCTTTTATGCTTCATTCAGACCTGACCTGACCTGGCTCATCCCATTCTTTTTTTCCCCCTTACCTGTCTGTTTCCCTTTCACTTTTGTTTTGGGTCCTTTCCATCCTCTTAAACCTCTTCCCCGCCACTGTGCCATCTCTCTCTCTCTCTCTCTCTCTCTCTCTCTCTCTCTCTCTCTCCATCCGTTCTATAACTTACAACCTTTTTCTAATCCTTTATCATTCCTGTCCTTCCCACCATCTCTCCTTCCTCCGCCATCATCATTATAATGTTCTCCATCACCTGCTTGTCCTCCAACCCCCTCCGCATCTCTCTCGTATCCCTTAATGTTCCTCTGCTTCTCCTTGTGTTTGTTCAGCTTGTCACTACATCATCGCAGTCAGTAAAACGCCATTACCGAAGTACCGATATGAAATTTTTCTTTTAAATTTCATTTCGCCCTTTCCTAACAAATTCCTCTTCCAGTTTCTCTGCACTATAATACATTCAGTCTGACTTTTAGTGCCAGTTTCCACGTGATTTTTTTGGGGAGTAAGGGTGGGGGGGGGGGACGGAATTCTCTTCTTTCCTGTCCCTGCCTAATACCACGTAGAATGTTTTAATCCTTTGCCTTGTACTGCCCAGCGTGAGACAGTCGTCCGACCGAAGTTATACTCAGTATTTTTTATTTTTTATTCTGAATGTTCATCTTCCAACGCCGTCCTAAATTGTAACTTTCTTGCTTTGCAGTACTTATCTCCAGCTCATAGAATTAGATAACTATATGTAGTATTCTTTGTAACTAGCAGACTAAAAAGGACCATGGTGTCTGTTGCTGTTTGCTTTCGCTTGAACTCTATTTATACTTTCATATCTTTCTCCCCTCCTGCTCCTCTCTTATCCCCTGCTTCCTTTACCTCTCTCCATGGCGTTCCTACCCCACCCCCACCACAATTGGCAGCATTGTGGACCAAATTACTCCCCGGCGACAAATCCCGCCGTCTGAGATGATCCTCGGCGGGGATTTAAAGCCAGACTCCGGAGGGTTCACCGGGGATTACACTTTTGACGCACTTCTCCAGCGGTAATGAAAATTTACAACGCCACGCTGTTAGGAGATGCCAGGGTCGCTTAAGTGTTAGTTGGATATTCATTTCCTTCTTAATGACAGTTTTTAAAAAAATCTTTTACATAGGTTTGGTAATGCCCTAGCGAGTGTACAGTAGCTTATTCTTTAGCGATTTCTAACAACTGTAGCTTACTTATTACTGATTTTGTCATTTTAGCGTATATAAATAACTTTCTGGAATGCTTATATTTTAGCAGTTTTAGCAATTGATGTAAAAACATAATTACGTAGTATATATTTATGAATACATATGTAAATAAATACGTAATAAGTATATATATATATATATATATATATATATATATATATATATATATATATATATATATATATATATATACTTAGTAGTTAGAGTGTTATAGTCACCAACATTCCAGCACCTTTTGAGGGGAAGTGTAGCGACATGAGCGACTTGGACCTGGCAACTCTGAGTCCGCCGTCCCTTTAACTCGCCGCTACTTGCCCTGGGATTCCTAAGGTGATTTATTGTGAATGGGAGTCGGGTGTGGGTGAATGCCAGGCAGGGGAGGCGGCAAATACAGGTTAAGATTATGTTATTGTTGGCGGTGAATGGAACGCTAAGTGGGAATGTGTAGTGTCCTTGTACCAATGGATATCGATTTCGCTTTCCACTGCGTTTAAGAAGGATCATGGACAGTATGTGTAAACAGTCCTAAGCGTTGTGTTTGAGATAGCTGGTACAGGAGCCGTATTTATGAACTTTCTTCAGCCCGAGTTTAATATTGCTTGCTTGTGTTTGATATTCGATGCTTGTTTGATATTTCCTGCTTTTGTGTGAGAATCCTTGTGTATACGGGTGTCCTCATTCACACGAAGCACTTCACAGTAACATAAAAATGAATATTAATCTAACAAAAAACGAAACACAGAGCGACCCAGAGTTAAATCGAGGTGTATTGCCCTTATCAATTTCCCTATGGCCATTCGCGGACGTATACAATTACTGGGCCGTATTCTGGTAGGCTTTAGGAGATTTACGTTACGTCTAAGAAGGATCAGGTTGAGTCGAAATGCCTGATGTCCGTCCAATACCAGTTTCTTTTTGGTCTTTGGTTCCTTCTTCCTTATAAAAAATAAAAATAAATAAATAAATAAATACTTGGGTATGATTACAGATACAAGAGGGATTGGAATTTTCGCCTGATTTCTCCTTTTTTTTTTTTTTTTTTTTTTTTAATAAGATGACGCATTTTTTCCCTTGTTACCGTGACAGGAAACAGAGACGTCATCAGATCTTAAGAGCTAACCAACTGCGGTAGACGACTTACGGTATTTGTATGTGCTCTTATTTGCAACACCCGGACGATTTTTGTCAGTTTCGGAAAGGCTTATCGAACTGGAGGTGTTAGGTATAGCCATCATTAACTTCTCAGTGATAGGTGTAGTTAAAGTTAAATCGTCTGGCGGTAGCAAGAATAAAATGAAAAATACGTCAGCGGAGTAAACAGGTTGAAACTCACCAGGCGGGACTGGTTTTGCCACCCCAGCTTTGCGATATTTTACAAACACTCGTCGGCACCGTTTTTCTTTGCCGACTGATTTAGCTCATATATTCCAAATCCGCTGGCGCCTTGTTCCTTGCCTATCCTCCTATACTCTGTTCACTTTCTCCTGGCCAAAAATTGCCATCTCTCCATCTAGAATCTCGAGTTATAACTACAGATTAGCACTAGAATATATTAGTCACGAGGAAGTGCAACGGAAAGGATGTAGAACCATAATATTGTGTTTTTCTACGGTTGGGATACGTGGAATAAACTGCAACAGGATAAACATTTGGGCCAAGTTAAAACACCAGACGATTTTATTCAGGCAATAGTGAGTCCTAGCTATATTAATACTGTCCTCATTAACCCTCTCATTGTCGAAACAGCTCTAGTATGGTATTTCAGCTGACACCAGACGATTTTATTTAGCGGAGAGTTCTGTTAATAATCCCCATTAACGTTCTTTCATGGTCGGGACAGCTCTAGTATTCTGTTCCAGCTAACACCATACGATTTTTTTTTTTCAGCTGAGAGTGAGTCCAAGGAGCCTGAGAATAACATTGTGCCTCTTCTGGCTTTCTCGGCTCTGAAAGCGGGAAAGTAAGCAGTCTTTTCACACTAGACACGCCCACTTTGTCAAATTTTGCCTCCTTAGGTCACAGTTTTCTATTTTCACTGACGGCGCACTTTTCTGTTCCACCTTTCATCGCACTTTTCTGTTCCACCTTCCATCGCAGTTTTCTGTTCCTTACGCCATACTGTTCTGTTCCACTTCTCTGTTCCACCTTACGTCGCATTTTCTTTTCCGCTTTTTGTTGCACTTTTTTGTTCCATCGACTATGAAGGCTACCAGTCTTCCCACATCGGGTATCTTAGCCTTTTAACCTGACTTCATTTTAATCTTTATTTTTGCTTCTTTCTGCCTCCTGTATTAAATCTGGGAAGCGTCTCGTATTGAAGGGGTTAAGGAAGGCCCTTTTTCACCTGCTCGATGTTTTTCCTTAGGCTGAATAATGCCCTGTGGTGGAAGCAAAAATGAATTAATAAAGAGGGACTAATAAAGGGGGTTAAACACTCATATCTGTAATTATGTTGTCCCTCTTCAATACTTTCCCCGACTTTCATAAATCAAGAACTGTTAAGAAGACTCCATATTACATCTTTCTTAGCTGTCTGTTTATATAGTTATCTTCTCGTGCATTATTTTTTATGCAGTCTGTGTTGATATATATATAAAAATACATATATGTAACGTACAAGAGCAGAGAAAGTCTTAGTATGCAAAGTTAACCGCCTAGGAAGAAGTGCTATAGTTCCTACATCTTAACTTGGCCCAGATTTCCGTCCTTCTGCAGCTTATTTCACGTAGCTCAGTGTCAGGAAAAGATACTACTACTTCTGTACATCATTTCCGCAGCACATCTTGGTGACTAGCAACATATTCTGGTGTGAATCTGTTGTTACAGATCAGCCTTCAAGAGGGAGACATGGCAGAATTAGGCCAAGTTGAAGTGAACAGAGTTCTCCTGCACCAATTATACAGCATCTCCGTGGCGCAAGTTCCCAAACTCGACATAAACGGAAAGATGCAATCCTCACACAAAGTTGACCTGCCTACCATCACACTGTCTCGGCTAGGTAAAAGGTCGACCTGCTTGCTTACCTACGCAGTTTCTTCTTGCCGGCCAGATATAAAGTCTATCTCCCTGCCAGCCAGATATAAGTCAGTCTACCTACTTAGCATCTCTTTGTGCCAACTTGATATAAAGTCAGCCTTCTTACCTTTCCACCAGATACAAAGTCATTCTACCAGCTTAGCATACATTTGTGCCAGCAAAAGTCGACCTTCTTACCTTTCCACCGTCTCTGTGTGTGTCAGCTAAGATATATCGTATTCATGGGGACACCGCCGTGGGGCTACATCTCCAAGAGGCAACCCACCCCCTGCGACAACGGACTGTAAGATGCAACGTACACACTCAACTTCTACGGTCCTAATTGAGCTCCTGCCTCATCCTGTTTACCCCCAAGTACTCGAGGCGCTGGTTGGGTGAGAGGAGGGCTCGCGGCAAGGGGCGGAGGGTCAACACTCGGAGTTTCATATCAAGGAAAGCACATTTGCGAGGACGGGGCTCGGATCTCTGTCAGAATAAACAGAGGGGTACAATATTTTTCCCCTCTACACTTTTTCTCCCCTTCTCTACGGTTCTGTGTGTGTGTAGGATGCGAGTGAGTGAGTTTGTAGAGTTGTGTTTGCCTACGTTTATATGTGTGTGTTCTGACTTGTACTCTGTGTGTGTGTGTGTGTGTGTGTGTGTGTGTGTGTGTGTGTGTGTGTGTGTGTGTGTGTGTGTGTGTGTGTGTGTGTGTGTGAAGAGCAGAAAAAGGCTTATGAAAAATGCATCGCCATAGGACGCTTGGGTCACAGATACCTGCGCACGCACGCACTCACGCACACACACACACACACACACACACACACACACACACACACACACACACACACACACACACACACACACACACACACAGGGGGAGAGAGAGAGAGAGAGAGAGAGAGAGAGAGAGGAGGGGGACAAGAACACTCACTTTCTCCTTTCTCTTACTGTCTTTCATTCTTTCATGCTCCATTCAGCCTTTTGCTATGTTGCTGAGATGAGCTTGGTCGTTCCCCAGTGTGTCTTGAGAGGCTCCACGCGCATCAGTGTGTGTATGTGTGTGTGTGAGAGAGAGAGAGAGAGAGAGAGAGAGAGAGAGAGAGAGAGAGAGAGAGAGAGAGTTAGCCCAACTCAGGTCCTTATCATTGGGTGTATAAAATTGTAGAAAGAATCATATAACAGTGGTCATCTTCTTACATGAAAGAGTAAATGCATTTTTTTTTTTATATATCCCATTTTACAGTGAGAGATCTCGCCCTACTTGAATACTGTCACTGGGCTAGCATCAGCACAATAGAAATAGAGTTTATATCGGTTTGTAGAAGCCACGCTGCTACTCCTTTAAATGCAGCAACAGGCAATAGGCTCAACGCAATATTGAAATTCCAGGCTAGGCTACGGTAGAGTGAAAAAGTGTTTAGTCAGTTCTTATTAGTTCGTGTTTTTATTTCAAATGTATTTTAATCCGCCTTTGCTATCAGCATTTTTTGACTACGGGATTATTCGACGTCGTATGTTTTGTATGCGTCAGGAGTCTTGTTTGTTTACCTTTAGGCCGGTGTGCGTGTGGAGGGGCAGGGGTGGGGTAGCTCACAAAGGCGGGCCCCCAAAGATGCCTGGGGGCGCTCCTGCTGTGATGCACCCCATTTTCTCCCCTCTTGTGCCCTGCTGTGAGAGGGGGTGGGGGAAGGGGTACTGGGGGGAGGAGAAGGGATGGGGGAGGGGAACAGTTGGGAAGATGGGTGGGAGAGAGGGATATGAGACGACGGCGCACCTCCTTGGAATCCAGGGAGAGATGAAGTTTATTCTGGAACATAAAACCCTGTACCCTGATTAAAGATGGAGTAATTTATGGTGAGAAGGACTGTGCGGGGTGTGGTGATGATGTGGGGCTACAGTGACAGTGGCTATCGTTTGTGTGCCTTCTATCGTGTGTGTGTGTGTGTGTGTGTGTGTGTGTGTGTGGCGACCGACCAGCCTAACTATCCTACCTTTTCCCGTGCCAACATTTCCTCCCAGCTGGCCCTTCGATACAGCCTCTTGCGCTTGCCTTACTTCTGTTTATTTTTTTATATCTTTTTTTTAATACTTTACTTTTTTTGCTTGTATTAGTCCGATAATTTAATGTTCTTTTAATCTTGAAGGCTGAAGATCTGAATATTTTTCTTAGACCAACATTTCCATTGAGGTTCTCTCTCTCTCTCTCTCTCTCTCTCTCTCTCTCTCTCTCTCTCTCTCTCTCTCTCTCTCTCTCTCACACACACACACACACACACACACACACACACACACACACACACATTCTCTCTCTCTCTCTCTCTCTCTCTCTCTCTCTCAGTGTGTGCTCACTTTGCTCAGGCCTCTTTCAATGTTCTTCTGGGCCCTCGCTTCATTCGTCTCTTTCCTGTTGTCTCCATCTCACTTCCCCCATCCTCCACGTTCTGTGTTTTTCATCTTTTTTTTTTTTTTAAACTTTATTCATTTACGTTCATTTATCTTTTCATTGCCATTGCGTAGTTTCTTTTCAGTGGTCCCCTTCCTCCCCTTTCTCCTCGCCCCTCACTCCCCCTCTCTCCATTTACCTGTTTTTATTCTCAGTCATTGTCCTTTTCCACGTGCTGTCTTTTTTTAATCACTCATCCCCTGTCTGTTCCTGCGTTGTTTCTTTCAGTCGTCGTAGCTTTCCACCTCCTTTGTCCTCCCTCACCTTTTACCTGCTTTATTTATTTTCAATCATCGCCTTCCCTCACATGCCGTCCATTTTAATCAGTCATTATTTCATATTTCTCTCAGTCGCCCTTTCTTTTCAGTACGTGTTCCCATTTCTATCCTTTTATGTGCTGTTTTTATTTTCAGTCCTTGTTTTTCCTCGTCCCATTCCTTTTTTTATTTATTCATCTTCCTCCTTTTCTTCGCTTGCATCTTTCAGTCGTCCTTTCTTTCCACCTCCTTCCCACCTTCTCTCTCCCGTCCTCCCTCGTCACTGCAATCCAGAAGTTTTCACGGAGATCCGAATTCGGTGAACGATAAGCCCAGCGAGAGAGTTGGATCGTATTCCGGGCTTTGCAGATGTCTCCAGTCTTGTTGGTGTCGGATCCTTGGCAGCCGAGCAATATTATGGGATTGGATTGGCTTTCAGTGGGTTTATTGCGACTTGGGGGGATTCAGGCTCTTCTCTGTCCAAAGTGCCTGTATTATCTCTCTTTTCGTGGGGTTAGATAATTTGTGTATCCTGCACCAGAATTGTGATTTGTAACACTTTATAGCCGTATATACTTTCAATCCCGTAGGTCCACAGATGTGTTATATTGATTTTTGTGCTACTTCAAGACGATTTTAATACCTGTAGTTAGGAAGGACCTTCAGTACTGGAGGGGTTAATGAAGGCTACATTTAACCTCTCCAGTTCCAAATATCTGCCTTGAGGTGAATGAAATCGTCTCTGGATAATGGAGCTATAACAAGAAACGTCACCGTAGGGAAGGTATTACTTTTTTATGGTGTTCTCCTGTTGCCTTCAGAGGATCTTAATTCTATCAGATATATATACAGTACCGGTATATATATATATATATATATATATATATATATATATATATATATATATAGTGAGCAAGTAAGAGGATATTTTCGTTAGACAGGAGGCCAGAATAATCTGTCTGCCCTGCTGGCCCGTCCCCTTCTGTTAAATCCGGGAAGGTGGGTTGTCGGTGAATTTCTGAAATTGTTGATCATGTGGTCTGGGTGGACTTGCCTTAATGGATTTTTTAGTACTAGCGACCCTGTCTTCTCGTTCCAGACACCTCCAGTTCCACATTCTACAGCACGTATTCTCGTATATCCTGCTGTCCTCTCTCCCAGATTTCATTGAAGCATCTAACGGCAACAAGAATATAATTACTGCCTTGTACAAAGAAGTCCTGGAACTGAAGTTATTTACAATGTTGTTTACATTTCCATCCACTGTTGAGAAGCTTTAAAGTAGACAACTTTCATTTAAAGTAATATGTCGCATCCCTCCCTCCTCCACAGTAGTTTTACTGTGTTGTCTGTTGATTTCTCCCGCAAAAACTATTTTCGGAGAACGTATAAATGAACAAAAGTCAGTAGTGAAACACTTTTTTTTCTTGCCATAAAAACTGTCTTAAAGAGGCAGAATAACATAAAAAAAGAATAAGAAACAAGTTACGTACAAAAGAAAATCCACTGAGAAAACACAGCCAACATAAAGCCCTGCGATCATTTGGACAGGTAGAATAAGCAGCAAAAACCCAATGAAAACACCGCTGATTAAACACCCAGTGACAAAAACCCAGCGGCTGACAACGGTAGCTTTGACAGACAACTTTTTTATTTTTCCATCTCTTTTTTCCTCCCTCCCTTTCGCTCCCCACCATACACCGAGAATCCCTAAGGAAAACAGCGCCTTTGAGCCCGTAGGATAGAAGGTAAACAGAAGAGGCCGAGCGCGAACTCTCCTGATGGTTGTTTTGACTACGTTGAGCCGAGGACGAGAGGTATAATGGAGGGTTGGTTCCGTATTTACAAAATGATCCGAGCCTAACCATAGTATAAGATATAGCATATATTGTTTTCCTCTCTCATGGAAAGACCAACACTTCATAATCAGACGAGTGATTAGGAAGGGAGGGCTGGTTTCATATATATATATTTCGTGCTTTCTCGAGTTCTAAGAGTGCTTGTTTTTAAGTAATAGTGCTTGTTTTTACTTTTGTCTTTACTTATACAGTTACCATACGCTAATAGAAATACTAGAATTAACATGAACATGCAACAATACGAAAACAAAATTTCTAGCAAGAGCAAACAGCAGTGGAAACTCGTTTATCTTGAAAATTGGTTAAGATTCTTGATAAATATTGACCCATGATTCCTTTTGAGAGTTGCTTGGCTATCGTAAACGGCGATGTGATTGAGGTGTTTTAATATGTATCGTATGTTGATGTTTTGTGTTTGGGGTAACCTGGGATGTATTGTAAAGCTTTGGACAAGAGGGTAGTTGGGTGTTTGCTTGGCTGTCATAGATGGTGTTGTGATTGGGGTATTTCAGAATGTATCGTAGATTAAGGTTTGGGGCTGGGATAGTTTGGGATGCATTGTGGGTATTTGGAAATTACTTGAATTTTGCGATTGATATTCTTTGGTCGGTACAGTCTTGAAACAAAGGTTCACCTGATATTTCATCTCTTTTGCTCTTTGCTGTCCTCAGCTGACTAATATTCCTAAGATGAGAGATGCTTGGTATGTTTCTCCTGCAGCACATGATCTCTTTCAGTGGAATGCAAAATGCCACGGACCTCGAAAAAATATAAACGATGCCCTTTGGTCAGATATGCTATCGATATCCTTTCTTACGGCTTGCACCAATCGTCGTTGATGAAGGGGAGCATACAAGTGGTGATGCTGTGGACTCTTAGCGGAGCAGCTTCCGCATGCACCTGGGAGCCGAGGCCCGAACCTCCTCATAGGTGTTTGCTCCTCGCCTTGGAAAAGACCATGGTCCAACCCAGATAGGGTGCAATCTATCGCAAGGGTGCCGAATCCTTCCATGTTTATACACTGTACCGCACTTTTAGGGCGGCCTCACAGAAGCAGTGCATACCTGTGGTCGACGGTTCTGCTCAACCAGTCAGACCAGGGTTAAACAACAACAACAACAACAACCCTGACTGGCGGGCTTACGAGACTAGATTTGGCCTCAGTGGCTAGGAACCCTGCAGTTATGTACGTGACATTCGACCCATACCCACGGACCTTCTAAGTCATTATAATACCAGAAAAAAGGTTGCCTACATATGTGGGCTTGATGCCTTAACGCGGAGGCTCAGACACTTGAGCATGCAAAATGTTTAACTATAATGAGCAGATGTTCCTTGCCTTCACTTATTTCCTTCTCTTCGTTTTCATTTCCTTCACTTCACATCCATTCTGTTCCATAGCCTCCCTCCTCCTCGTGTCTGTTTGATTTCTTTTTAATTCATGTCTCTTTTTTTAACTTTCGTTTCCCTTTCTTTCATTCCTTTCCCTTCCTGGTCCGCTGCTGCTGTCATTTTCCTTCCCTTTCCTCCGCTTCATAATCTCTCCATCCCTCTCCTCAGCCTCTCTCCCTTCCCTTCCTTTTCCTTCCGTTTCTTTCCCTTCTCTGTACCGACTTATCCATTTTCTTTCTTCTTTCTTCTCACTCGTCCCTTTCTTTCTGTTTCCTTTCGTAGTTTTTCTTCCCCTTCCTTCTCCCCTCGTTCACTTCATTTCACTTAATTCCACTTCATTGCACCTCACATCATCACACTTTACTTCTCTCCTCCCCAGTCTGCTTCTCTTCCCTTCCCGTCCCATCTTATCTCATTTCGTCATGCTGCGTCCCCTGTCTTTCATTACATTCCTTTCCATTCCCTTCCCTTTCCAGCCAGTCCCTTCCTGTTTGTTCTCTTCTTTCCCCGTCCCGCCCTTCCCCTCCCTTTCCCTTCTCTTCCGTTCCTGCCCTTCCCCTCCTGTCCCTTTTCTCCCTTCCTTTCCTTCTTTTCCCTTCCCTTCCGTTGCCTGCTGTGGCCTGCATCCCCCCAGCCAATGCCACACTCGACCAGTTTCACTTTCATGGTGTAGCTAATGCCACAACAACAACACTCTTATTGTTTTCCGTTATTGTCATACCCTGAGGTGTGCGAGGCGTGGATCAGCAAGGCAGGAAAACCAGCTAGGACACGGCAAAACAAAAATGTTATAATTCGTAGTAGTGGTCGTGTTTTTAGTGAAAATAAAAATATCAACAATAAAGAACAGAAACACCAGCTACGATACGAGAGAGCAAAAATATTAAAATTGATAATAGCCGTCATGTTTACAGCGAAAGTAAATGTAAATACAATACACGTAAGTATAAACGTTGAATACCTTTCGCCTTTTCAGTCCAGTGGTGTATTTTTAAACTTTCAGTTAGGACCACCAGATTATTATATTATTCAGCAATGGAGGGACTTTTCGAACTGGATGGATTAATATATATCAATACAAATCCCTTCACTACTAGATGCTCTTCCCAAGTTAAATGACATTGTTTAGAGGGAGTAAGAATGAATTGGGAAAGTGTCATATAGATGGAGTAAGAATGAAATGGGAAAGTGTCTTATAGGAGTAAGAATGAATTGGGAAAGTGTCATATAGAGGGAGTAAGAATGAAATGGGAAAATGTCATACAGAGGGAGTAAGAATGAAGTGGGAAAGTGTCATATAGGGGGAGTAAGAATGAAATGGGGAAGTGTCATATGGAGGGAGTAAGAATGAAATGGGAGTGTCATATAGAGGGAGTAAGAATGAAATGGGAAAATGTCATACAGAGGGAGTAAGAATGAAATGGGAGTGTCATATAGAGGGAGTAAGAATGAAATGGGAAAGTGTCATATGGAGGGAGTAAGAATGAAATGGGAAAGTGTCATATAGAGGGAGTAAGAATGAAATGGGAAAGTGTCATATAGAGGGAGTAAGAATGAAATGGGAAAGTGTCATATAGAGGGAGTAAGAATGAAATGGGAAAGTGTCATATAGAGGGAGTAAGAATGAAATGGGGATATGTCATGGGATTTTTTTTTTTTTTTTTTTTCGTACACTTAAAACAGTTCTCATAAAAATTAATATCACTACGATTATGTCTTTTCCCATTCTACTCCTGCATCCATGAGACGATGTTGTTCAGCTTAAGGGAGGTTTTGAGCTACAGGTATTCAGTCATTCCTTCAGTATGAGGGATTTGTTCCTAAATATTTTGGAGTCATATGGAAGAAGCAGGTGTTAAAAAAATACGAAAGAGCGATTGTGGCGAAGAGTAAAAAAAATTAAGTGATTGCAGCGCATGGGTTAATTAAATTTCGTGTTAGTACTAAATTGTGTAAAGTAATTAGCATATTTGACTGGACCGGCGGAAAGTGGTAAAAAATGAATACGGAAAATGTTACATGAAAGAGGCCAGAGGATGTATAAAATGCCCGTAGACTTGATAGATGACGATTGGTACTGCTACTACAATTAATGGTAATGATGATGGTGGTGGTTGTAGTTGTATTCGTAGTAGTAGTAATACAAATGCAAATACTGATAAAAATAACAACGATAATAATAATAGTAATAATGATAATAGGAGCAACAACAACAGTGATAATAATAATAATAATAATAATAATAATAACAATAATAAAAATAGCATCAGCAGCAGCAGCAGTAATAGTTGTAGTAGTAGTAGTATTTAGTAATAATAATAATAATAATAATAATAATAATAATAATAATAATTAACCACGCACGATTATCAGATACACACCAACTTTGTCAACAAGTAAAGCAGCAGCACTGAAATGAATACCCTTATAAGCCTCTCAGTTCCTATAGGCCTGAGAATATTACAGAGAAATAATGTAAATCCTGAGGCAGCCCCTTCCCAGAGGCTTGAGTTAATTTAGGTCTAGAGAAGGGAAGTTTTGAGGGGGGGCTGTGTTAATTCTCGTCTCTTGGGAAATTAATTGTTGGAGCAAAGGTCTTGAGGATTGGTGGAGGAGTGCGTGGGTAGGAGAGAGAGAGAGAGAGAATCCTAAACTTGCTAATTCAAGCGTATGGTAATGACTGAATGATGGGATTGTAAGTGAATAATAACCACAGTAAATAATAGTAAAAATGCATGGGTTAAGCAGAAAAGGAAATGTTTTTAAAACACACACACGAGACAAACTATCCAGCTGAGAGAGAGAGAGAGAGAGAGAGAGAGAGAGAGAGAGAGAGGCATAATTCTGCCACAACATACATATTTCCTCCCATATGTCTCTTGTCTCTCACCCTACGCACGCAGCTGGCCCTCTCCCCTCCCCCCCCTGGAGGGTAAGACACGTGGGCCGATATTACCCCCAGGACATTGGACACGCCGTAAAATAGAGGACATTAGGGATAAGGGAGAGGGGATGGATTCAGAGGAGGAGGCTTGAATGGGGAAACACAGTAGGACAAGGTTTCCTAAAAGGGTGCCTAGTCATTCCACCTTTTGTGTGTGAATGGGTGAGTGTGGGAAGGAGGCAGAGAGAGAGAGAGAGAGAGAGAGAGAGAGAGAGAGACGCTTTCGAAGTGACGCATAGACAGGTCACCATTGCGCTTAAGTTGAAATATGCATGTGTCGCGCAACCACCATCACTCACTCTCTATCACCGCCTCCAGTAGCGCCGGTGAGAGTGCACACAATTTCTAATTTATTGCTGGAAAACGCATACGCACGCCCTGAGACCCTGGACGCTCATGGAATCTGTAAAACGTACAAAGTCTAACGTATACACTGTTGGACGGCTATAGGGATGGACACATGAAAAGCTGAACACATGTAGGAACACACACACACACACACACACACACACACACACACACACACAAACTGATTAAACATTCCCCTCCTCCTAAAAAGCGGACACAAGACACACATGCGCTATGCAGTAATATACAGAAACTGGACATAAAACACTAGGACGTGTACAGACATCGGTTAAACACTAGAAAAGATCGGACACATACGAAAGTCGCACACGCTCAGAGCTCGGACCTTTTTGCCCTCCGTCGAAATGTGCTTGTGTGGCATCGCGTCCATCTGTCACCCGGAAACTCTGCATCCATCCCCACACCACCCTCCCCACCACCTCGTCTGTCAGTTTAATGTTACTGATGAGTTGTTGACCTGCAGTGATTGTACAGGCCTCGTTAGTACACCAGAGGCTCGTTATCTTGCTTGTTTTGTTCCAGTGCAGAGGTTGGCAAGGCGTAATTGGGTGATTTGTGACATTCTTTTTGGACAAGCGAGGCAGGCCCTCCCGTACTCCAGGCTAGGGTTGAGAGAGTTGTGGGTATTCACATACTGCTCTCTCTCTCTCTCTCTCTCTCTCTGTATTATTGTATGGGTATTTTCTGCATGAGTGTGTATGCGTTTGTATTTTATGTTTATTTGTGTTTGTTCCTTTGTTTGTACATGTTTCTGTTTTCTCGTGGCACTTGTTGTTTATCCCGTTGTTTGTGAGGATTGTTGTTGTGTAGTCGTGTTTTTGTTTGTGTGTGTGTGTGTGTGTGTGTGTGTGTGTGTGTGTGTGTGTGTGTGTGTGTGTGTGTGTGTGTGTGTGTTTTCGATTTTGTATGGACGGTATTCTCTCCTTTTTTCTCTGTATTAATTGCGTTATCATTTGTCAGTATTAGGTTGCAAGTCTCATGTTTCACACCATAATCCCTTGTTCTTTTTAGCTGTTGTGTCTGGTAATCCTTATTTCCACGTCTGCATTTTGCTTTCCAACTCCCACCCTCTCTCTCCCTTTCCTACTTTTTCACTTCTTTCCCCTCCTCCTCTTTTCCATTTCACACTTCATTCCCTCCTCAACTCTTTCATTTCACACCTCTTCCCCCTCTTCCCCTTTTTTCATTCTGCCTGTCATCCCTCCTCTTCACGCTCTCAAATCACTCCTTATCCCTGCCTATTCCCCTTCCTACATTTTACCCCTTCCACCCCTTTAACCCCTTCAGTCTGCGAACGTCAATTACGTATATTCTTTTCATATTTCTTTGTCACCAGGGTAAATTATTGTGCTTGAGACATACTTCGAACTGGGGGGGGTTGATGCAGTTTTTCTTAACCATTTCAGTACTTCAGATCTTCCTTATATAAACTTTCTTTTCAAGGTGAAGGAAAAATGGAGTAAAAAAAGTCTTTCTAGTGGGAAGGTAAAGATCGTTCCTCCTTCCGCCTTCGCTTCATTCTACTCTTATCTACCTTCTCATTTCCACACTGCTTTTTGTACTACTTTCTTCCTTAATTATCGCCCGTCCTTTCAGTCTCCATTCAGTAGTTATTTCTTTGCCCATTAACATATCGCTGTAAACTGTTCCACTCCTGTTTTTATTTGCGTCAGCCTGTAGTCTCGCACCTTCACCTCTTGCACAAGTAAATTCCGTATATATTGCCTCCTCTGTTTTTCCCTATAATTCTCACCTCTGAAACCTCAGTCGATCCATTTCATACACATTCCACCTCATCTCACATCCCCCATTTCGTATTAAGGCCTCCATCATTCCGTTCCATACGTTCTCCACCTTATGCCACCATATTCCCACCACCTCCCTTCCTCCACCATTCCACCAGTGATATTCTCCACCATTCCAAATCCCATAGAACTTTCACCTCATCTTATAATGTGTTCACTTCTTTCTTCATTTTCCTCTATTCAGTTTAATTCCATTTTTTGTTACCTTCACCCCTTTTTATTGTCTGTCCTATTTCCCAGTCCCATCATGGTTCCTTTCCCGTTCCATGCCATACATCCTTACACGTCATCCTCTCGTATTCCTACCTCATCCTACATCACACCCCCAACCTCTCCTCCCGTATTTTCCCACCTCTTCATCATTCCTGATTCCTTTTCACTCACCTCTCACCTCCGCGACTTTTTACCCTTCCTCACCTTGATCCACCCCTCTCCCCAACCCCTCACCCCTATCATTGTCCCCTGCCCTTTCTCCCGCACACTCCACCACTCTCCCATCTCACCCAATCTTCACTCCTCCCTCCTATCTCAACAAATCCTCACCCCTCTCTCCCATCTCACCCAATCCTCACTCCTCTCTCCCATCTCACCCAGTCCTCACTCTTCTCTCCCATCTCTTCCAATCTTCATCCCACTCCCCCATCTCACCCAATCCTCACTCCTCTTTCCCATCTCACCCATCTTCACTTCTCTCACCTTCCTCCTACCCCTCCCAGTCTCCCCTCACCCTTTCCCCATACTCATCCCCTTCCATCACCCCTAATCCCCCTCCCCCACCCCTGTCACCCACCCCACAAACCCCCTTTATACACCCCCAGAGAACCCTGCCAGGACAATTTGCTGGCCTCCATTAAAATCTTGATAATAATGGCGAGTGGGAATATATAGCACCCTCTCCTGCAATAACCCACCAAATGGATTTCAGCCCAAGTTCATTGTACCATCACCTCTCTGCGTTTCTCTCGCTCTCTCTCTCTCTCTCTCTCTCTCACACACACACACACACACACACACACACACACACACACACACACACACACACACACACACACACACACACACACACACACATTTTCACTCTCCACTGGCCCTCCGCTCCACTACTGTTTCTATTGCTTCTCCTCCTCTTCTCTTCACTTCTCATTTCTCCTCCTTTCTCCTCTCTTCTTCATATTCCACACTCCTCTTCTCCTTTCATCTCTTCATATTCCATTCTCTCTCTCTCTCTCTCTCTCTCTCTCTCTCCCTACCCCCTTATGCCGTTTCCCACCCCGCTTTTCATCTGTTCACTCCCTGCCAAAATTTCTGCTCTAATTGATCTTTCATTCACTCCTGCCACATTCATTCTGTCTCCTTTACGTCATTTATTTTTTCCTTTATTCACCGTCCACGTAAAAATATACCTCTACATTTCCTCATCCCATTATTAGAGCTTTTCTCTCTCTCTCGCTCTCTCTCTTCTTAATTATACGTTATCTTAAGTTCGCCCTCATTCAGCATTAATTATATTACTCCGTCTCCCAACTTTCTTTTTAGCATTAAGCCCTCCACTGCTAGAAGTCTAATCTAAGTGAAATTGACAGTCACTGGCAAGAGAAAAACAATTTTGCATATTCTTACTGAAGGTTTAGTGAGGATTGGTACTAAATCCTCTGCTACGACTGGTCACACTAACTTGAATTACATTGTGCCAGTAGTAGAATTAAAGAATAAGAACCCGTACTGGATAGGTGTATTCATTCACTATTTCACTAGACACTATTTCTGTTAGTCTTCATCTGTTCTTTCTCTCCTTCCATTCCGTTATTAATTCCTCATCTTTTTTCATTCTGTGTTTACTCCTCTTTTCATTCAACTTTTCTGCCTTTTTCCTGTCATTTCTGTTCCTGGTTTAATTGTGTTCCTCGTCCCCCTCACTCACTTTTTCCACACCATTATCCTGCCTCTCATTATTCCTCGCCTTTTTTACCTGCTATTTTCTCTACCTGCAGTTTTTCATCGCCGTCTCACCTATCCTCGCTTTGTTCCTAATTCATTTATACTGAAAGAACTTTTCCCACATTCAGAAATATTCCTCGTCCGCACCTTCCTCCTCTCTCTCTCTCTCTCTCTCTCTCTCTCTCTCTCTCTCTCTCCATCATTCAGGCTGTAATTCATAGTAATTCATAACATCCTTTTTAACTCCGTTCATTCTTCATGCCATTCACTTTACCATCTTCTTTTCACTCTTTTCTCCCATGCTTCGTGAATCATTTATTACCGCATCCATATCTCCTCCACTCAATCCTTATTCACATCATTATTCAGCCTGCCATTCTTTCAGGCGTTTTACTTCCCATGTTCATTATCTTTTCCACTCTTGCCATTCCATCTTCTCCTTCCACTCAGTTTTCCTGATTCAGCTGTATTCCCCTCTCCATACCTCAATCATCTTTCTCCACACCGTTAATCAGCCCGTCATTCTACCTTTTTCGTTTTGCTGTTCTGTTTATACTTTCCACCTTCTCTGTGTTCCGTCTGTCTCTCTCTTTGTTCATGATTTTAGTTGTATATATATTTTCCAATTCCTTACCTTTTCTACTCTCCCTCTTTCCACATCGTTATGGAACCTGTCATTCCATCCTCTCCTTTGTCTTCCATGTCCGCGCTTCTTTCGACTCACACCTCTCCATCTTCTCGCTGTCACTCCTCTCACCCTCTGTCCGTGATTTCAATTAACTTCCCCGTCCATACCTCCCTCACTCTTTCCAATCCACTAAATTCCGATTCGCGTCTCTCTGAAATGAATGTAATCACGTCGTTTAATCGTTCTGTTTTCATTCGTTTTCGTCCCTTGTTTTCATTATTTTGTGTTCGCTCTATTCGTATTCTAAATCCTGCATACCGTGACTGTCAGCGTTGATCTTTCAGTCTTCCACATTCCTTAGCTCTCATGATTTTTTTTTTTTTTTCGCGTCAGTTACTTTGAATATTCTTTCATGTTTATTTCAGTTTTGCAGTATGTACGATTTCCTTTATATATATATATATATATATATATATATATATATATATATATATATATATATCTTTATCTATATATATGTATCTAAATCTATATCTATCTATCTATCTATCTATCTATCTATATATATATATATATATATATATATATATATATATAAAATCTGTCTTTAGTTTACTCTTTTTTTCTCCATTCTCTTACCTTTGCTGGTATTTTTAATTATTTTACACACACACACACACACACACACACACACACACACACACACACACACACACACACACACACACACACACACACACACACACACACACACACACACACACACACACACACACACACACACACACACACACACTTCGCTGCTCTCATTTCCTCTTTATGCTTAGAGTGGCGTTGTTGATTATCTGTTCGTCTCTCACACACCCCGCCGTTCACACACCCTGCCTCTCACATCATCCTGCCTCTCACACACCCTGCCTCATACTCAAACAGCCTCTCACACACACCCTGCCACTTTTCCCTGTCATCTTGATATATTACGATATGTACAATTCTGTCTGTCTGTCTGTCTGTCTGTCTGTCTCTCTCTCTCTCTCTCTCTCTCTCTCTCTCTCTCTCTCTCTCTCTCTCTCTCTCTCTCTCTCTTACCCATAGAAACAGCGTCGTTCTAATGTTTCAGGCTCGTTTGTCAAATGAACGACCCATCGACCCTAGAGGACACCACCTTTGTCACGAGAGCGAGCGAGGTGAGAGTAAGAGAGTGAGAAAAACAGTGAGTGAGTGAGTGAGTGGAAGTGAGAGGGAGTGATAGGGACTTGGAGTAGTGAGAGAATGAACTAAGGAGTGACTTGGGGAGTGAGTGTTGACGAGGGCTAGTGGGAGAGGGGAGTGAAAGGGAAGGGGAAAGGGAGTAAGAGTGAATGAGGGAATGAGTGGTGGAGTAAGGGAGGGAGAGAGGGAGTGGGACTGAGGGAGAGAGAGGGGGAGGAGTGGAAGTGACAGTGAGGAAGTGAGTGCAGATGAGGAGGAAGAAGGAAGGGTGAGAGTGAGGAGGTGTGTGAGGGAACGAAGGAGAGAGAGAGAGAGAGAGAGAGAGGAAGGGCATATCAGTTTACAGAAGATTGTGGAGAGTTCATGATATTAATGTTGGAGTGAGGATGAAAGAGATAGAAACGAGGCCAGTGTAAGTAATTTTATGTTAATGGCAATTGTTTCTTATCACGTCATTGTGGGAGGAGTGGGAAATGAGAGCGAGACAGGCGGTATGAGATGGTAATAAACAAGAAAATAAAGGAGGAGGCAAGTATGGACGGAATGAGAGAAAAAGGATTTATAGTGTGAAAGAAAGGGAATGAACTTGACTCTGAGACTCCATTTGACTCACACTTAGATGAGTAAAATCGTCTGGCGATGGAGTAGAATTTTTGAATAACTTTTGCGACCATGAGCGGTATTAACTTTCTCAGACTTTTTTTTTTTTTTTTTTTTTTTTTTTTTTTTGGCTGAACACACTCGCCTGGGAATTATCTGGAATTCAAAGCTCGACTTGATCGGACCATGATAAAGTTAAAAGTTCAAACATACTGGAAAAAAGGCTGAGGCTTCATGGAAAAGGAAGACGATTTCAACGAAATACGGTAGTATAAATACAGGAATAGTAGTAAAATGAAAAAGGGGAGAAGGATTTAAGTTAGGCATAATCAAGCAAGAACTTGAATAAAGGAGGGTAAAGTAAAAAAAAAAAAAATCCATGTTTTTAAAATTATGTTAGGGAAGGGCACAAGAAAAAGAAGAAGAAGGAGAAGATGTAGAAGAAAAAAAGGGAGAAGAATTGAAAGAAGAAGTAATAGACGAAAAGAAATGAAGACGAAAAGAGATGAAATTAGGAAAACCAGGAGGAAAGGGAAGTAGAAGAACAAGAAGAAGAGGAGGAGGAGGAGAAGAAGAAATGTTATGGCCGAAGGGGAGAGAGAAGTATGGGGATTAATTTAACCATCTGGGGAGGGGAGGAAGGGGGTGATTAGCTTGGGGGTAATAAGTTAGTAGAGGGGAGAAGAAGAAGCAGTAGGGGAGAGAAGGGGAAGAGAGAATAGGACCGAGATGGATATGGGGCGTGTAAGTGAGGAGGGCGGAAGAATGGGCTCCAATATTGAGAACGGGGGGAGTTATGGGGGAGAGGGGGGAGGAGGTATAGGAAGGGGGAAGTATGAAGGAGTGAGTGTTATGAAACAGAGGGAGGGTGGAAATGGGAGAGGTAGGGGTAAAAAAGATGAGTGGATGGAACCCTGGAAAGGCATGAAAGGACTCCTTGTGTAAGGGAAATGTATAAAGCAGGGGGAAGTGGAGAAATGAAGATGTCAGATGATAGGATTGCTGTGATAGAGGGAAGTTGGAAATGTGAGAGACAGGGATATAAAAAGGATGAGGGGATGGAAATGTTGAAGGTTGTGAAAAGATGTCTTGTGTAAGGGAAATGTATAAAGCAGACGAAAATGGGGAAGTGAAGGTGTCATGTGTTAGACAATGCAGTGAAAGAGGGAAGTGGAAATGGGAAAGATGGGGATAAATAAGAAGAATGCATGGAGATGGATTTTGGAAGAGGTCTGGAAGGAACTAATGTTTGAGGAAATCATTATGAAACAGATTTAGAGAAAAATGGGATAAAGGTGTCATTAAGAAGTAAGAAAGATACTATTGGAAGTTAAAGGAAGAAAACAGGACGAGGACACTGGAAAAACTGAAGAAAGTTATGTTTGGGAAATCGGGAAATAAAGGTGACATAAAAACTGAGAAAATACTAAGAGAGAAGACACGAAGGCAGAGAATTATGAGTTATATTGATGCATACACACACACACACACACACACACACACACACACACACACACACACACACACACACACACACACACACACACACACACACACACACACACACACACACACACACACGGGGAAAAGGAATTGCTGGATAAGAAAAATGGGTGAATGAAGGGTGGGGAAATATGTGCGGCAGCCATGGAAAGGATAAAAAAGAATTCGTGAGGGACGGGAGGGGAAAACTAGGTGAGAGGAGGATGGTGAAGATGTGGAAGGGGAAGCGGAAGTGGTGGGTTATAATGTAAGAGAGAGAGAGAGAATAACGAGGTGTACAGACGGCCACAAGAGTTCCCCTACTATTCCACTACGTCTGTTTCACACTTAGGGCATGATAGTGGCCGTCCTCCCAGGCCTATCATAGCATCATCAACGGGACGACAAGCATATTAAGTCTCCCTCAGCTTAGGAATATTAGCCAGAGGAGGCAAGCGAAAAGTAGACGAGGTGAAACATCAGGCGAACTTTCGTACACCCCGCGGGTAGACGGCAGGGAAAGGGTAATTTTGAGAAGCAGGAAAGTAAGATGGCGATATTTTCGGCATGGAGCTTAACGCCTACGCTGGGATGACGTCTTTTTCATTTAGATCCAGTTATTACTATGCTCATTTTACAGTAACTTGGCCTAGGATTACCGTCTCACCATCTTGAATCCGGAGTAGTAACAATAGATTAACACTAGAATGTGATGGCAGTCACGAAGAAGTGCTATGGAAAGAGTGTAGAGCTGCCATATTGCCTTTTTGTGCAACTGTGAAATAAGTTACAAAAAGACGAAAATGTGGGCCTGGTTAGAAGAATTATAGACGATTTTATTCCTCGTTGGAAGAATGTCTAATGGTAAAGGAACTAATACGCTGAGGAAGGGTTTCGAGCAACGAATGGGTTAATTAAAGAAATATATGGTCCTTCAGCTAGGGCAAAGTGTCTTCCATGCCCCATTAGAAGTAGTCATGAAATGGGCACGAATATGAAATTTATGAGGTCCTCGCAGTATAGTGGTGTAACAGGAACATCACATGGGTTATGTTGTGGGTATAGCATTTCTCATTGTCATCTGTTATGTTTGGCACAGCATTATTGAGTGTCCCCAGTCCCACAGCAGGAGACTGAGTACAACGGCAGATAAATCCCCTTTTTTCTTTAATAGCTACTTTTAATCAGAACCACTTCCGCTTCCTCCTCCTCCACTATGGAGAGAATCTGCGCGTTAGCCACTCCCGGCTGAGTCAACAGTGAAGTGGGAAAAGAAAATGTCCAGAATTTGGCCCAACGAAACGGAGTGTTTTCAATCTAACTATACTTCGACTTATTCGATTGGACAATTTGCTTAAGATATGTCCGATACCGACCTCATTGTGACGAGGGCTCATATTCTTCGAGAATTTCGTAGCACCTTTTGATTAGCGATTCATTTTGCACATAACACCCTAATACTTTTTTTTTTCTTTTTGTATTTTTATGCAAGCTGTGTCGGCCTAAAAATGATATACCGTAAGTAACATACAAGAGACTGTTCAGGTATGACATGAATATAAGTCACTGATAATATGGTGCTACGAAATCTTTTATGCCACCTGAAATACAGCCTAGATTCTTTAAATGAGGTGGATTTTTTTTTTACATACTCGTGCCAGATCAGCGGAAGAGACGAGACGAGGACAGAGGCGCCAGATACCACATAATTTCCCTCTTTCTTGATTTGAGCGGTAGTATACAGACAGTAATGAGGGCGAGGAGTTTTAGAGAGAGAGAGAGAGAGAGAGAGAGAGAGAGAGAGAGAGAGATTCAGTACGGGGGTGTCATTTAATTAATTTATTTTTTTTATCTTCGGGCGATTTTTAGTCCAGTCTGAGACACTTTTCGAACTGGAAGGATTAGATATTACCTTCATAAATCTATCTCTACATCGATCTATCTGTCTGTCTATCTGTGTATCAGTGTGTGTGTGTCTCTCTGTCTGTCAATCTCTCTCGCTATCTATCTGTCTGTCTATCTAAGCGGTAGTATTATTACACGTTTACCTCACCTGATCTATCCCACCTTGCAGAATATACCGGTATCCAACCAATCAGCCATTTATTAACACCGTTACGCAAGTCTGCCTGTCTGTCTTCTGTAAATAATTTAGTCCATTCCTTTTATGCAACCCCGTCAGCGCGAGTACGTTAGTTTTGTTGTATTCATGTTCACCCCTAACGTGATTCAGTTTAAGGATGAATTTTGGGAATACGCTAGTGGGGTTAGATACAACTTTTATTAACTTCGTCTTTGCTAGAATCCTTCCCAAGTGAATCAGGAACGTCAGGTTGTAACAATAAACAAATAAATAAAGTAATTACCATCGTATTCAAAGGGGCAGTCGGTAAAAGCTGCAATGATGAATGTAATTACGGTGGATGTGTAATAAGTGGATCATTAAGTTAGAGTAATTATTGTACCTGTAATACTCCATGTGTATATTTCAACACATCAGGCTAACAGTCACAGTTTCGCAATGGAAATTACTGCTGTGTTGAAACTGTATTAAAGGTTCACATTGAAGCCCACACACAACAAAGCACAAACACACAGCTGCAGTCGACACATAGATGAGTTTCTCTCTCTCTCTCTCTCTCTCTCTCTCTCTCTCTCTCTCTCTCTCACACACACACACACACACACACACACACACACACACACACACAAATAGAGAATAAGCCTCTCTGTTAATGTTAAGACCGGACCACTTAATACTAACCATAAAGTCTGTAGAGTCTTTGGATTTAACTCTCTCTCTCTCTCTCTCTCTCTCTCTCTCTCTCTCTCTCTCTATTTTCGCGTGCGGTGTGGCGTCTTCACCAACTTGCCTCTCACTAGCACAAAGCCGTGTGCAAATTCATGTTGAGCCACAATAAAAGGTAAATATATGATCACGCCGGGAAGCATTGGGTGCACACGAACCAGCCAACACACACACACACACACACACACACACACACACATGCAGTCCTAGACACACACGTAAACACAGACATACGCACATGCGACCGTTTCCTGAGGCACTTTACACACACACATACACACACACACACACACACACACACACACACACAGAAATATAGGAAGGCACTCAGAACCACACGAGGAGGAGGCATCATAGAAGGAAAGTGTGGGAGGGATGTGGCTGGGTGCATTCTGAACTGGATATTGTATTGAGTCTGACTGGAAGGGGATTCGTTTGGGAGATGATAAACTGGAAGGGGATAGACTGGAATGGGTCTGCCTGAAAGGAATCTGGCTGGAGGAGGTCTGGCTGCGAGGTATCTGACTGGAAGGGATCTGACTGAAAGGTATATGGTTGGAAGGGGTCTGGCAGGAAGAGATGTGACTGAAAGGAGTATGAAGGAAGGAGTCTGGCTGGAAGGGGTCTAGCTGATTGCAAGATGATTGGCTAAGCATAGGATATGGCTGAAGGGGACTATGCTTTTCATGGAATGTGATTGGAGTGAACGTAGTTAGATTTGGAACTTGATTAGTGACTAAGAAGAACTTGTCTGGATAGTGAACCTGACGAAGAACCCGACCACGGAGGGTTGTGGGATACCAGATCCTAACCGAGGTGTAGTTGACTGGAAGGGAACCAAGCTGGATGTTGCACACCAGGAGTAACTTGGTTAGAAGATAATTTTTTCCAAAGAACGTGACTGGAAAAGAACTTAAAAAGACCTAGTTGAATGGGGGTAAGGCTACGTCGAACCCGGCACAATTTGAAACTTTTGCGCAATAAGTTGGTTGATAAAAATAACCTAGTAACCACGCCTGTATCCGCAATTCGACTAGAGAGAAGGAAGGGGGACTGGAAAGAACCAAGTTGGATCTGGGACTCTACTGGATAGAAGGAAGGAGGGCTTGGGGTTAGGGGTGGAGGTGGAAGGATAGATGTGGGAGTGGGGGAGAGGGTCTTTCCTAACGTACCTTACACACACCAGGGTAAACACGCACCAACACACGACCTCCCCACCACATAAACTTTCCCGCTGCCCACGCCAAGCCCACATAATTCCAGACCATGACCAGCAAGCGAGAGACCACAGAGAGAGATGTAAGAGGGGGAGTGAGAGAGGTAAGAAACTGTTCTTGAAAATGTATTTTATAAAGATCGGTGGAAAAATGTTGCGCGACTAAATCTGTAAGCTAAAAAGCAAAGGTAGCGGTATGTGTAGAAAAATATTATCATCATCGTCATTATCATCATCATCACCACGACTGTCATCATAATCATATGATCATCGACATCATTTTCATTATTCTTACATAAAGCTGAAGTAAGTAAAACTGTAATGTAGACGTTGTAAATTTTAAGTTGTAAATATAGCATAAAAAGAAATATGAACACAGAGATGTGTTCTGCATAGTATGCCTAAATAACATGATGCCTAAGGCACATAAACACAATGTTAAGAAGTTCAGTGCTGTGTGATGTAAAGAAAAAAATGGTAGATATAAATTAGGAACATAACTAAACATGAAGAAAATATGAAGGCAGTAAAATAGTGTGAAGAAAAACGACGTATATAATAAAATCATGAACAAAATACATAACACCGAACAAAGGGGAAAAAAGTGGTCGATGTATAAAATTAGCATAAATAAGAAGATACATGATTGATAAACGACAAAAACATTCGAATATAGACTCTTCTAAAACTCACCATTGTTGACTATTCTCCATAGCTTTTTCGTAACGCCTCTTCTTTACCCACTTACTTTTCTTCTTGTAAAATCTCTTCCTTATTGACTTTGTTTAATGCATCTTAATATTATCCTCTTATGTGGTGCTGATGCAAACTGTGTTGACATTTACCCATAAACGATGATGACTTAACTATTCTTGTTACCCTTGGAGTCTCTCTCTCTCTCTCGCTGTCTCTCTCTTACACACACACACACACACACACACACACACACACACACACACACACACACACACACACACACATTCACCGTAGGATAGACTTCTGGACTTGAAACATTAAAAACCCTTTCACCGCAAAAGCTCCTCCGTATGTTAAATAAAATCGTTTAGTTATACACATACAAAAATGAAAAATACGTGAGAGCGTTGATGGAGTTTTTTAACGTACAGATAACGCAGGAGAATAGAAGAGTGTAATATACAGACTTTATCGCTAAGGATGAGATGCCACGAAGCTCCCCATCGCAGCAAAAATGCAATCCCTTTTAATGTAATCAGTAGACCAAATAGTAGGGCAAAGGAAGGGACGAAACTCAGGAAAAGAACGTAAAGGAGAGGCATAAAAGTACCGAGAGGGGAGGGTGGGAATGGAAAAATGGAAGGAGAGAGAGAGAGAGAGAGAGAGAGAGAGAGAGAGAGAGAGAGAGAGAGAGAGAGAGAGAGGACTGTGTAAGATCAAGAGAATGACAGAAAACCCGGGCGGACGTTTACTAACACGAGACAAGCGCAGGGAAGTGAAAAAGAGATCAAGGGGAAGCGATCACAAGCCACGGTACGAGAAGATCCACAGAGAGCGAATTTGGGCGTCAGGAGTGTGGAAATGCAAGCAAAACACTGGGAGGTGACCCGAAATAGACGAAAATCACTTGAAAAAGGTCCGGTTGAGAGAGAGAGGGGGGGGGGGGATGCTTCGTAACGTCTTTTCTTTAGCTATTTGTTTTGCCTTCTGCGTCTTGATATTCTCTTGTTGGCTGTGTTGTGTATGTGGTTTTAAAATACACGAGATTTGCGTCAGTAACGAGCAAGAGAGGTGCACTGTGGGAAATATTTCACTGAATACGAGGTCCTTTGAAAGCTCCTAAGAGTAGCGAGAATTTACCCCGAGTGAGAATGCTGTTTTGTGAGCCAGTAAAAACAGCGTCTGGGGGAGATGGGCGAGGTGGTGTTAATAATGCTGTTACTTATTTACTCGTACATGGCGCCTAACGAGAGCGGGGGATCTGAGGGGAGGAAGCGGTGGAGAGTGGATCAGCCTTTTCATGAAGAACACGTTTATTTTCTTTTCCCAAATACTAAACGATTATATTAACTTTAGGATTGACTGTTTGAGCTGGAGGTGTTAGATACTGTCTTCATTAACCAACTCACATCGGGGGGAC